>NC_137045.1:24481384-24618223 GCF_032717465.1 Coenobita brevimanus | reverse complement strand
AAATAGAGAAGTTTTCTTGTTTAGTAGTCAACAGTACCTTCTGACTAAGCTTGGCCATCTACTGACCTGAAATGGTTTAGGGATCATTGTACAGTAAGAACAAAGGCGTCCGTCACAGTGTCACGTCAGTATTGCTGGCTGGAACACATCATGCCTGTTTGCCTTGAACGTTGGTGTTGGTGGTGCAGCCAACCAGAGCGCATACAACCTTGCATACACACGTGCTGGGGATGAGTGTGTTGTTTGTGAGATGGCTGTCAGTGCTTTTGCATGCATTAGGTCTGCAACATCAAGGTGCCTGAGCTGCTTTCCATCAGGCCATAACAGGTGTACGACAGTGAGCAGCAGATTTATGTTATAGTTCCTAACCCTTAACCCTTTCAGTCCCATGATGTAGTTTTTATCGTATTCCTGCTAAATTCATTTTATCGTATTCTTGCTAAATTCATTTTATCGTATTCTTGCTAAATTCAGACGATTTTTTTTGGCTGAAGAGAGATTTTCATGGTGCTAGACACAGGTTTCTTAAATCACTTCAACATAAGAATAAAGTTTTGTTGATGTAGCAAGAATAACAGAAATATTATCATCGTATTGAAGGGTTAAGTTTGCCGACAGGTTCATCATTTTTCAGATGATTTCCCATAACTTAAATTACTACTTCTGTACATCCTTCTCATGACTCTTTTTTTGGACTAGCACCATATCCTCCTCCTCCTGCTCCTACTCTTCCCCCACCCCTCGTCCCTTCAAGGATTAATTGGTCTAATCCATCCCTTTTTGAGCTGTGAGTAAAACATAAAGTTTAAAGTTTGCTGTAAAAGTAACATTGAGTTTCTTTCTTTCGTCACTATCCTCTTCCTATTTTCTCGTATTTTTAGTGATCCTTTTTTCCTCCATTTCTCAGCTGTCTTCAATTTTTTGGGTGTGCTATTTCTGCTGGTCCTTTTTTTTTTTTTTTAAATATAACCTTGCATTTTATATTCGTTTTCTTCGATATTTTTCAACTATTCCATCATTCCCAACCTTTTTTGTTCCCAACTTTTTTTTTAATCATTCTCATATTTTTCTCTTCTACCCATCTCATATTTCTTCCATTTATCCTCTTCTCGTCTCACATTTTCTCCTCTCTGCCCGTATTTCTCTCTCCCAGCACTTTCTCTTGCCTATACGTCTTTCTCCTTTTTTCACCTGTCTTTCGTTCCTCCTTCCCGCTCTTATTTATCTCTTTTGATTTCTCTACTTTCTCTTTTCATGCCTATCTGCCATCTCTCTTCTCTTTTCCATGCCTATCTTTTTTCCTCACGTGCCTAACCCCCTCTCGCCTAACCCCCTCCATTACACGCTAAATACCCATTGGAGGTGACCTAACCATTACCCCGGCCAATCCCATTTTAGGCCACTCTCACTGCTATTAACTGCTTCCTCTCCACAACCCCCATCTCTCTCTCTCTCTCTCTCTCTCTCTCTCTCTCTGAATAAATGTAAGTGTAAACGAGGTCTCCATGATCTCTGTTAAGCCTATCAATATGATCTAATTTAATTCTGGATTTCGAGGGACAATTTCATTCACTCAAATAACTGCATGGGTAGGCGGGGTCAATCAAGCTACCGTAGAGAAAAAAAGCGGAAAAAAAAAGAGGAAAAAAGTAGGAAAATGACGAGGAAAGGAAGAGAGAGGAGGAGGAGGGAGAAGTACCTGGCAAAGACGGGTGAAAAAAAAAAAAATGAAAATTGAGAAAGTGGTGAGAGAGGAAAGAACAGTGACTGAGGAACACGAGACTGGACCAGATTATGAAGGGTGAAGCAAGGATGCAAGAGGGTGAGACAAGCAAGGATGCAAAAGGGTGAGACAAGCAATTAAGAAGGAGTGAGAAAGCCATGAAGGAGGGCATGAGAAATGAATGACAGTGTGAGAAAGAGATGAAGAAGGTAATGTAACAAATAAAGATGGGTACAAAGGTAATGAAGAAATGTGAGAGAAAATGCTGAGTAAAATTGTGATCAGTGGAAAATAATTGTTGGGAGGGAAAGCGTGATAAAGGGGGAGATAAAATGAGGTGGCAGGTAATGGTGCTGAGGTCCAGGTGCAGGGGAAAAGTAATATATACATACACGTACAGGTATATATTATAGATACCAGGTACATTATATTATATACAGTAGAGAGAGAGAGAGAGAGAGAAATGGAGAAATGAATTCTCCGAGCTAGGCAACTAAGGCCATATAGTCCCGCTGGGGTTACAGGAGGACGCTACCCCTCCCGGCAACGGTAGCCCGGGCGAGGCTCGAACTTGCGACCTCCTGATCACGAGCTCAGCGCGCTACCACTGTGCTACCGCGCCCCCGAGAGAGAGAGAGAGAGAGAGAGAGAGAGAGAGAGAGAGAGAGAGAATGCTTGACAGGGGTATGAAGAAGGGGTTAATAAGGGGTTGGATGAGGGATGGGAATAAAAAGAGGGAAGGGGGAGAGGAGGGAAGGAAAGAGCAACACCATATAACTGTACTCTTAACATTTTTGTTTTTTTTTCCTGTTCCACCTACTGTACAGTACCTTTTTGACCAATCATTTCTTTTTGCTACCTTCTAAAAATGGGGAAGGGGGGAGGTTAGGGGTAAGGGCATGACAGTGAATGAGAGAAGAATTAGCAGAGAGGAAAAGAGGAAAAGAAAGTAAAGGAGGAAAGAGCTGGAGGGAGGGAGGCAAGAGAGAGGGATGTGGTGAGATGAGGGAGGGACGGTGCAGCGGCAGGTTCGGTAATGGTGATTGTACTAAACGAGACATTCTTTTTCCTCTTCCCTGTGTGTGTGTGTGTGTGTGTGTGTGTGTGTGTGTGTGTGTGTGTGTTTGAGGGACTACATATGTTAGTAAATGTTAAGGTTTCGTTAGTTCAAGTGAATGCACGTGTAGAAAGCATTCTTGCATACGCACGGTATATATAATTATGTTAACATGCACCTTTTTTTTTTTTTTTTATGTGTCCGACTCAGGGCATAGGCTCCACAGCCTGCTCTCAAGGCCCAGTAGTCCTCCTACATACCATACTCCTCTCTACATGTCACCACTTCGGCACTAACACCCACCGTCCATATTGAATACATGCTAGGGCTGTCTCATACAGGACTGGTGTATTGGTATTAGCGGGGGTACTTTCATGACATGTCGGCGGGTCATCTGGTAGATCAGGAAAGTGTGCTTTCATGAAATTCATTCAAATCCTTAAACTGTTCCCTGCCCCAGCCGGGATTCGAACCTGGGTCCATCAGGACTGCAAGCCGCCTCTCTACCGATTCAGCCACTGCCTCCCCCCTGGTATGGGGGGCGCTGTAGCACAGTGGTAGCGCGCCGGACTCGTAATCGGGGGATTGCGAGTTCGAGCCTCGACCGGGCTGCCGTGCCGGGAGTGGTAGCTCGCTCCTGTAACCCTAGCGGGGCTATATAGTCCAATACAGGGCTTAGCTCGGGGGAACTCCATTTCTCCCATTTTTTTCCTCCCCCCTGGTATAAATGTGCTTCTGGGTACTGCAGGTATGTGTCTGTGTACTTATGTATCACAATTTAATGAATCGTATTTGTGTATGACATAATTATATAGGTATACAGTAAGGAGATTCATCTGAGTTCAAACATCAACACTGGTTCATAACTGTGACCTATACAGCGCGAACGAACGAAGACGGACGGAAGACTCTCAGTCTGGCTCAGTTGCCCGAGGCCCTCCACATCGCCTCCTGAAACTTACCAGTAATTATTCATTGGGAAGGAAGGACAGTAAACCTGCTTTATTATTTCAAAGATTCAGGTGTGTTATAGGTATACTGACTACAACAATAACGCTGCCTGACCTCAGTGTGCCGTGGGACAGGATGCAACTGTCTGTAATTGGAAGCTGTGCGATTCTCTAGGGCAGTACGTTAGAAATATAACAATGTTACAGTCCATGAACATGTGCCTCAGATAAGAACAGACTTTAGGAACCTCTGCATTACGAGAGGCCTTTCTTATGTAAATTAAAATCGTCTGGAGACAGGAAGATGTAACCAACAACAAAAACAACAACAACAATACCTAACCTGTGCGAACGTAAGACAACAATGCAACAACACTCCATACACACAAGAAAAAAAAAAAACAGCACTAACAAAGAATATCTCACCTGTGCAAATAACTGGCATAAAGGTATACAAAGAAACCCATCGCCTACGGACCGCGTGCAACAAACGAAGCCACTGCAATCCCATTAAAGAAGACATTAAACAAGACGGTAGAGCCTGGAGGTCGTAATAATGTTGCAGAGGCCCACTAACTTTTGCCTACCCCATTGATAAATACCCGCGTCATTAAGTGCATGGTCTACGAGCGCTCTTTGTGCCGCTTCTTGGAGATGATATTCTTGTGATCCTTGGACCGTGTTATGAGTGGTAAAGGAGGCTTCGTGGGATCTGTTTCTGAGCGATTTAGTCTGCAGATTACAAGTCTTGTATTTTATAATTAAAGTTTTAATAGCGACATAGTTTCCAGTAATAACATGCAAGGTGATACTGAGGTTTAAAGTGCAAAATAAATCGCTAAGGAAGAATGGTTACGAAGATTCCGAAGCCAGCTAGACGTGTTGAATTTTTTATCTTTTTAACTCCTGGGAAATACAGTATATTAAGGTGAGGAGTGACATTTCAAAATGGAGGACTTTTATATAGCATCAAATTTATTAACTCTTTCTCTCCAAGATATCAGCCCATTACTGATACCTGACCGTCAAGAGGCAGCAAAACACAGAAAAAGGTTATCAGACTGAAAGGGTTAACAACTTGTGTAATAAAAAAGTAAATAATAATAATAATAATAATAATAATAATCCATCCATCCATCCATCATCCAATCCTATATTGCCCCATGAGAAGCGTAGGAGCCCGGGGCTAGGCAGTTGGTCCCGACATGTAAGACGAGAGTGAAATAATAATAATAATAATAATAATAATAATAATAATAATAATAATAATAATAATCCATCCATCCATCAATCATCCAATCCTACATTGCCTCATGAGTAGCGTAGGAGCCCGGGGCTAGGCAGTTGGTCCCGACATTTAAGATGAGAGTGACCAGCCTCACTCATCCCTGAGTAGCATTACATGAACAATCAACCCCAACCATCCCTTGGACATAAACCTTCACCGGCTCAATCCGACTGGAGCGCAATAATTACCCATTAAACCAAAATAATAACAAAACAATAAATTACAATAATAATAATAATAATAATAATAATAATCATCATCATCATAATCATAATACTAATACTAATAAAAGGACGAAGAGATGGGCAGGAGGAGCAAGGGAGAGTGAAAGAGGAGGCGGAAATAATTAAAAAGAGCAGAGACAGGAGGAAAGAACAGACAGGGGTACATGTGATCGGAAAGAGGTGAAAGTAGAAACACACACACACACACACACACACACACACACACACACACACACACACATGAACAAAGAGGTGAAGGCTGAAGAAAAAGGAAAACCACTACATACGAAAAAAAAAAAAAAAAAACAATAATGAAGTGTTAACAAAAACAGACGAGCAAAATCGTAAATCTATATGAACAAAGAATACTTCCTTTTCTCTGGGGAGGCAATTTCCAGTTTGTTTCAGCTAACGGCAGATCATTTGACTCAGCTAAGGAACTCCCTCAGGTAAAGAAGCTAACGAAAGCTATATTTAATCCCTCCAATTCTAACTCCCTCAGGTAAAGAAGCTAACGAAAGCTATATTTAATCCCTTCAATTCTAACTCCCTCAGGTCATGAAGCTAACGAAAGCTATATTTAATCCCTTCAATTCTAACTCCCTCAGGTCATGAAGCTAACGAAAGCTATATTTAATCCCTCCAATTCTAAGCACCTCCATAACTGAAAAAAATATATATCGCCTGGTTATAGTGCGAACAGAAGAAAATGAACGTAAATCTATCTATCTATCTATCTATTGCCAGACGCCATAATCCCGTGAGGGGTGGCCATTGACTTTGAGTTATTTGTTTTACGGAGAGGGGCACTAACCCTCCACCAACCCACTTGTTGACACGTAGGGAGCACGTATGGTTTGGTTATATGGTTACCACGCAGCGTTGTAAATGGTTTCTTGGTTTACAGGAAACCATTTGGCTTGTCACTCAATGTAAAGCCACTTGTAAATAAAAGAAAAGCAATAACAAGTGACAGGAAAGATGGGAGAATTAGGAAGAGAGGAGGGCAGGCACAGAAAAAGAATGATAATGGCTAAGGAAGAAGTAGGCAGCACTACATCAAG
The DNA here is from genome assembly GCF_032717465.1 of Coenobita brevimanus. Classification (NCBI taxonomy): domain Eukaryota; kingdom Metazoa; phylum Arthropoda; class Malacostraca; order Decapoda; family Coenobitidae; genus Coenobita; species Coenobita brevimanus. The sequence continues at coordinate 24,611,917 of NC_137045.1, read as the reverse complement.
TGAGTGGATGATGGTCGCCATCACCTACCACTAATAAAAGTAAATGTAGTGAAAAATTAGTATGAACAGAAGAAAAATAAAAGTAATTGTACTGAAAAATATCAACGTTAAGGCCAAAAAATTCCGTAAAGATATCCAGCTACGCCGATTTACGTAAGTCATGCCTCCGAGTTACGCAAACGACAGGTAACTTGAGCATGCTGATTAAAAAGAAAAAAAAAAACGCACCTGGTTGATCAATGTAGGGGGGAAGTGAAAGAGAAGGGGAGAGCCAGGGAAATGGGGATCTGAGAGAAGGATGGGAGGGAAGGGGAAGGAAGGGAAAGAAGAGGAATGAAGGGAGAGAAGAGGAAGGAAAGGAAAGAAGGGGAAGGAAAGGAGAGAAGGGGAAGGAAGGGAGAGAAGGGGAAGGATGGGAGAGAAGAGGAATGAAGGGAGAGAAGGGGAAGGAAGGGAGAAAAAGGAATGGAAGGAAGGAAAAAGGATGGAAGGAAGAGAAAGGGAAGGAAGAGGAGATGAGGAATGAGGAGAGGCAGGACTGATTTTTTTTATTTACCTTGTGGGAGATGCGGCGGGCAAGATGATGGAATGTGGAAAAGTATACGACGACGACGGTGATGATGACAAAGACAACGATGACAATGATGATGATGATGATGATATGGAGGACGAGAAGGAGGAAATACAGAAGACAGAGCCGACAGGAGAGGAATTATGGAACAAATATGGAATGGTACATCGGGAAGGTAGAGGAGGTTAGTGGAAGACGTAAAGGAAGACATGAGCGGAAGAGGTAAAGGGCAGACTAGTGATGCAGGAGGAGGAGGAAAGGAAATGAGAGAGAGAGAGAGAGAGAGAGAGTGGTCAATCCTTTCCCCCGGGCTGACGCACCTCTCCTAACACGGGCGTACAAACAGGTAAAGAGGATGTAGAAAATAATAATAATAATAATAATAATAATAATAATAATAATAATAATAAAAATATGAAGAAGAAAAAGAAACAGGAGCAGGAGGAGAAGAAGAAGAAAAGAAAGCCGTATATACCACCTGTAATCAACAATTCCAACCAGTTTCTGTCTTTCATTCTGTTTACCTGTCTGCCCGTCTATCTATCTGTCTACCTATCTATCTATCTATCTATCTATCTAAACACCTGTCTGTCTGTCTATCCTATATATTAACTGGACCTGCATCCTGTGAGGGGATGGCCAGAACAAGAAAGGACCTCGAAGTGCTTTTTATCCTTTCTCTGTAATGAACCCCTGTTCCCGGGACACACCATCCCCCCTTACGTAATCTCGCACCTTACATCTCCATCTCGTTCTCTGTCTCCCTCTCCTCCTCCCTCACTTCCTCCTTCCTACCACCTCATATACTGCATATACTCTCCTGCCAATAAACTCCAGCCCTTTCAACCCGAATACTTAAATTATTACAAGACTGTCCTCACTGGTTTCATTCAGGTCTTGGTAGTCAAAGGGTTACTGAAGGCTGTCTCTAAACCCTCCAGCTCAAAAAATCGTCTGCTTATGGCACGATTCAGCCCGAGGACGTCTGATGTATTTTACTTTTGCCGCCACCAGACGATTTGACTCAGCTTAGGAGAGACTTACCGAACTGGAGGGATTAGGTCCTAACAGAAGGGGTTAGATTCAGTCTCCTTCAACCCCTTCAGCTACAAGAGGTTTCTCCTACGTCGATCGAAAAATGTGCTTCATACAGTATTCTTTAACCCCTTTTCACTACAGTGCGTCTTTCCTTGCTTTAAACCGTCTGGCATCAGCAAGAATAACACAGCACACAGAGGGATTCAACATTAAAAAGTTTTAGTTGAAGCCAAAGACGATTACAAAGAAAACTATGGTTAAATTTCAAGGAACCTGCATTGGTGCTTAGTAAATATCTGCAATTAAATGATGTTCAGAGGAGAGGCAATACTGAGGGAGTAATTATGAGCCATCCACATCCCTCCAAATGACTTCTTCCAATTAGGTGCAGAGGCAAACTGATGGGGAACGGCTGAGGGCAGACAGGGAAAAGTGAAAGACAGAAGTGAGATATAAGGACACAGGGAAAGGAACGTACGGTCAAATATCAAACCAATAGACGGGACATCATCATCGTATTCATCATCATCATTATCATCGTCGTCGTCGTCGTCATTATCGTCATTTTCACAATTATTAGGATATTCGGGGATGAGAGAGAGAGAGAGAGAGAGAGAGAGAGAGAGAGAGAGAGAATCCTAATGCAGGGACGGGCTAGGAAAACTGCATCGTTCAAACCCAAGCAATGACTAAATCCTACTGAGCTTTTCTTTTACTCATTATTTTTACTTTCAAGGTTACAGAAGAAAATTATCCCTCCTGTATCCACTTAGCTTTTGCCTTTTAAAATCCAAACCATCCTTGTATCATTTTCCGTTTGATTCGGGCAGGAGGGGGAGGGGAGCAGGATTTTGGAAAAGTGATCTGCTATTTGAATGGACATGTCATAAAAACACATCCGTTTATATGGTGACAACCCCATTACCTGTCTTCCAATCCTATTTACCTGCTTCCGTATCCCCTTAATTGCTTCCCAATGCCCATTCCTTGCTCCCTAATCCCCTTACCTTCTCCCTAATCCCCTTACTTGCTTCTCAATCCCTTTATCTGCCTCCCGATCCCCTTACCTGCCTCCCAATCTCCTTATCTGTCTACCAATCCTCTTACCTGCCTTCCAATCCCTTACCTGCCTCATGATCCCCTTAACTGCTTCCTAATACCCATTATGTGCCTCCCAATCCCCTCACATGTCTCCCAATCCCCTTACCTGCCTCCCAAACCTCTTTCAATAAAACCTGTTACCATTCACCCAATCCCCTTACCTTCCATCTAGCTCTCTTTCCCCCTGATATTCCCATTAATCCCCTCACCTACTCACCAATCGTACATATATGCCTCTTGATCCTGTTACTGGTTCTCAGTCTAATAATCTGCCTCAAAATCCTCTTTTACCTCTCCATAGCCTATTACTTTTCTCTCAGTTCTCTTACCATCCTTCCAATCCTTTCACCTACTGCTAAACTCTCATTCCAGGCTTCAACTCTTCTTGGCAGCTTAGTTCCTTCCTCTCAATCTTCCTGCATGCTTCTTAATCCTACTTACTTGGCTTTAAATCCTCTTACATGTGCTCCAATTCTCTTAACCTGGTTCACAGTCCTACCTCCCTGCTTCCCGATCTTCTTTCCCACCTCCCAATCCTACTCACTTGCCTCCCAATTCTTTAAATTCCTCCCAAATATATCAATCGATATCTACGCGCCTATTATGCTCATCCCTACCTCCTAATCTCACTACCAATTCTCTCCTCTACGTCCGAATTCTCTAAACTTTCTTCCAGTCATCTTGCCTGTGTTCCAACCCTACCTATCTGCTTATTAGTCCTCCAGCATACGTCCAGATCCTCGTAATCGTTTCCTAATTCCTTTAACTATCTCCCAATCCCCTTCCCTTTCTCCCAATCCAACAAACCTGCCTATCAATCCTCGTCCCTACCTGTAGCTCCGAATCCTCATAACTGTATTCTGATCCTCTTACCTTTCTCCCAATCTTCCTTATCTGCCTCCCAATCCTACTTAACTTTATGCTCGACGGCCAGACGCCTATTTATAACTCGATCTCTGACTTTTACGTATTACGAAAGTAAAAAGAAGGGAAGACTTGGTTTCCATCTCATTCCCAGTCCGGCGGCACAAAAGGTTTCAGTTTTCATTCACTCTGTCGTTCGGGGATTCATTAACGTGGAAGAAAATTGCGTCACGTTGAGTAAAGTACAGTGAACTACAAAGGCCTTCGAGGAATTTGAGAGCTACGAAAAAGACAGACGTGGTTTAAATACAAAAGAAAATTAAAGTACGATACAGGGAAAGACAAAGGACTTGGTGAAATATAAAACAATTACAATAAGAATACAGATAAACTACAGATAAAAGGTTACGATGCTGTGGGAATGCAGGAACATAAATTACATACCGGTACGACCTACATATATATAAAGGACATAGGCTAAAAGAACACAGGCATGACATACAAAAAAACAGTGTACGATGCAGTGGCAATACAAGAGATGGAGACTAAACTACAAAGGACTGCGAGTATTAAACGAACTACAAAATGAAAGCCAGAGATAAAATACAACTGAACTAGAGTGCTGGCTAGTACAATATATACAGCCAAAAAATTACGCAAAACACGAAAGCTTACAATGAAAAATATTGACGATTTCTGTGAATATAATGAAAATACGAACAATACTTCCAATAGGGGGAGATAAAAATTCACAAAAAATATATATATATTCATGAAGAGACCTGGTATATAGGATTATATGAATAATAATGGAAGACTTTTAAAATCAAAACTAAAATGAAGGAAGAGGAGAAATAGTATTTTGAGAGGGAAAGGTTGAAGAAAAATGAAGGAGAATAGTTGGTGAAATAAATGTGAGGTGCTGTGCATAAACTGTCAGAGAGAGAGAGAGAGAATGTGTAATTCACCGGGTCGGTCAGGATCACTTGATGGTCGTGATTGTCAGCTTTTACCCTCCCGGAAGGGAGCTGAGAGCTCATATAGTCCGATCTAAAGGCAAGGCTGTGACCTTCACGCACGCACACACCCGTCCCCTTGCTCAAGGGGGACAGTAACCACCCACTTCGTCAGTGAAACTTTTCGCAACCTGAGCGAGGCGCGAACTCCCGTCCACCAGTTGGCAAGCGGGAACGTTACCACTGCACCAGCAGTGTGTGTGTGTGTGTGTGTGTGTGTGTGTGTGTGTGTGTGTGTGTGTGTGTGTGTGTGTGTGTGTGTGTGTGTGTAAGCGCTTTTTAGTCACCCTATAAAGAACGATTCCATCCCACGCATATCCTTTATATGAATCTCTCTCTCTCTCTCTCTCTCTCTCAAACACACACACACACACACACACACACACACACACACACACACACACACACACAATATGACACGACCCAAACACAAGCACAAACACACATACACATTCCCACACACAAACCAGACAATCAAAAGAATACAATAACTTCAGTCACCCAACAGGGGCACCAGTAAAGAAAATCAGCTGGTGCCGGGGTCAGAGAGTGGCTTCATTACCCGTTTGTTTTTCACTCACCCGATATACAGGGCTTAGTTGTTAGTGAGAATGAATTTGCCTGCTTTGTGTTGAGAGGCAGGACTCAAGGACGTGCACAGGTCATGTGCAAGTCTCTGAGAAATGCGGATTTGCGAGATATCTTCACCTTCTATACTGCGAAGACATTTTAACATCACTAAGACGTATTTGTAGAGGCCTACTCTATTAAGGCATATCTTATCTAACGTATACACTTAAGACACTTGAATTCCTCCATTACGAAGAAATTTTATATTTAACTCATCCACTACTATGACATTTTTAAGTCTATCACAAGTAAGACATTATAAACTCTACAACCACTTAGACATACTTTGCCTTTAACTCCATCACTACTAAGTCATTTCATCTAACTTACACTAATAAGACATTTCATCTTATAAGACATCTTTCTCCTTTAGTTCCTTCACTACAGTGTTATAGCTTAAAATGTGTTCTTGCTGCCTAGAGACGATTTTATTCAGCTTAAGGATAAAATCATTAACACGCTCACTGTGATGGCGTCATTTGATATGCTCTTCCTATCATTATTATATTCAGCTCAAGAGAGACTGATCGGACTGGAAGGGTTAAATAAAGCTCTCATTAACCGCTTCTCAAGACAGCCTCTCCTAAGATGAATGATAGTTGGTTACAGCAAGAGTATAGATTACTACAAAAAAGACTTCCTTGTAGCCTACAGGTTTTTATATTATTACATTCTTAACAGACGAGATTATTAAGCTTGAGAGACGTTTCGAGCTGGAGAGGCTACAAAGAACCTTCAATAACCTCTTCACTATTATGTATTTAAGAAGAATAAAATCGTCCGCTTCAGCATGATGTCTTTTATATTTCACTCTTGCTGATATTTAACGATTCTGTTCATCAAAGAAAAACATCACAAGAATAAAAATGTTGAAGGCTGCATCTAACCCCTGCATTTCCAATGTCAACAAGCTGAATAACATCGTCTGAAAAGAACATGAATATAATACCGTACAGAAGAGATCATCCTAACAAAGTGAATAACTCCTACAGTATGGGAAGCCTTTGCAGAGTTAATACAATTGCATGGAGAGAGGAAAATACCAAGACATTGTGGTGAAGGTAGTAACATGAGATTCCCGGTTCTTCACACTAAGTCCACCTTGATTCTATATGTCTTAACCTCCTATAACCCCTTCAATACCACGACGTCGTCTTCGTTTCATTCCTACTACCTCCAGACGATGTTAGATGTTTTTCTCTTACTGGAGGGGTTTGATACAGCCTATATTAACCTCTTCACTACTAGGGTGCTCTCCTAAGCTAAATAAATCCATCTAAAGAGAGTACGAATAAAATAGCACCCAACACTTCTTGTACTGAAGCGATTTAGTTTCTCGTACTGAAGCGATTTAATTCCTCGAATTAAAGAGATTTTTCGAAGGGGGGGGGAAGGGGGGTAGTTTTATGAATCTCCTCAACATCAAACGTCTTTTCCATGTTGAATAAAATAGCACGTGATGGCAAGAACACAACCTGGTCCATATATCACGTTCCGGTTCTCGTGTGTTAAGGGAGGGGCTCTGTCAGTATTATCATCAACCAACCTGCATCACTTTCTATTTGCCATAACCCCTGCTGTGGAGTCAATGTCTTTACGTCCACTTAGTGCATGGTTGACTGGTAATATCGCATAAACACGCAGGACTTGTGATGCGTAATGTGTGGACAACCCTGTATGCTACGATAACATGCTTTTGTGTTGAATGGGTTAACATTTAATTCCTTGCTCTTCATTATCACGCCCTGCTTATTACCCTCTCGTAATTCACACCTTGATAATTACCTTCCTGCTGCTCTTCCTCTTTGTGTAACTCTTTTCTCTTTCTTCCTTGTCTCTCTCTCTCTCCCTCGCCTTTATTAGCTACGTTCTTTACTCCTGTAATTCTCTGACGTGTGTCATTATATTTTCTTCTTCCTGTTCCTCCATCTTCACTTTCTTCTCCAACCCCTCCTTCTCCTCCACCACTCTATAATTCCTCCTCCTCCTCCTCTTCACCTCCAGCACCACCTCCTCCTCCTTGTCCTCCTCGTTCCCTTCCTTCTTCACTTTCTCTCTAATTCCCACTCATTTTATCTTTCTCTGTTTGTCACCCCATCTTAATTCCTCGCCCTCCTCATTTATCGCCCTCTCGCCTTTTTCCAATTATCTTTCTCTCCCTGCTGCTTCACCTTCTCTCACTTCACCTGTGACTCTTCATGTCCTCTTATATCACATTTCCTGTTTAGCTCTCATCTTCACTGTACTTAACTCCCCTTCTGTACTTTACTTGATTTTATTATTATTATTATTATTATTATTATTATTATTATTATTATTATTGGTGTTGTTATTACCGGTATTACTATTATTATTATATTATTATTATCATTATTATTATTATTATTACTATTATTTGCTTTCTGTCACCCTCTTTCTTGAATAATATGCCTTTAGTAATGAACCACGACTCTCTCTCTCTCTCTCATCCGCATTATCATATTTCCTCCTCAAATGCCATCTTCATTATACTTAGCATCCCTTCTCCTATTCCCTTGAGTTTATGCACGATACTCTTCTTTCTCATCAGCTTCTGTCACCCACTTTCCTGATTAATATGCGCTCGTTATTAACCTCATCACCCCGACGACTCTTTTTACTTAAGTCCTGGTCGTACAGTGAAATCCGTCTCGAATTCTGAACCTAAATATTTAAAAACCAAAGAAACCTCACCAAAGTCAAACTGAACTATACTAATTTCACGCAGACTTTGGCCAGAGTTTACATTGCTGGTGTTTAATATGCAAACTGGAAGCAAAGCAAACACCAGATTACTATGAAATGTAGTCTTCAGGTAAACCCGCGTCGTGTCGCCTCTCCGTATTCCTTGGTATACTTCCAGCCCTCCCGAAAACTTAACATGTTCAGTTCACACATATATTTCATTTATTTATTTGTGTGTGTGTGTGTGTGTGTAGCTATCTCCAGAAAATTTCCTTCAGCTCTGGAATATTTCTCGAACTAACCGTGTGGTATATAACCTTTAACTCCCTCCCTAAAAGACCTCTCTCCTAGGTATAACAAAATCGTCTGGAAACAACAAGAAATATGAAAGAAAAAGGGGAGGGGGATCAGCCTGACCAAATTATAAATGTTAAAAAAAAAAAAAAAAAAATCTTTGCTAATGTCTTCACTCTTTTCTACAGGTCAGTTCAGCTCAGTGTGATCACCTGTACCAAAGTTCCCATTACCTAGTCAGTTAAGTTCAATTATAAGTTCACCTCTTGTTCTTGTTTCATCATTTAACACCAATATGATAGTAGTTTATTTTAATTATTGCGACACACAGATGGTTTAAGTCCTCTCGAGGTGATGGGGTTAATTAAGGCTTTATCTTCCCCATTAAGTATGAAATAGTATCTTCTGGTAAAAATAAATGAAATGGAGAGTGGCGGATATACGAGAAGACAGGCTTCCTCGTAATCAGGGCTTTAACTCCATTAGTCTCATTTACTTCATGAACAGGTACATATACCTTAATAAGTCATCCTTTAAAACAGTCCAGTATTAAGGCCACATCTGGTTTTGCAAAGACTATTTTTAACCTCTTTCAACCAAGTGACGTCTTTTATATGTCATTCTTCCTAAATTTAAACTTTAATTCAAACTAGGGGAGAATTTTCGAACTGGTGACGTTCCATGCAGCCTTCATTAACCTCTTCAAAACAAGATGCCTTTCCTGGGTGGCTGCCTTTCCTAGGTGTAACAACCGCTGCCTTTCCTGGGTGTAAAAATAGCTGCCTTTCCAGTGTATAAAAATCGCTGCCTTTCCTGGGTTTAAATAATGTTCTGTAAGTAGCAAGAACAAAATACAAAAAACATCGTCGGACTGAAGAATTCAGTTCAGTTTTTCACAACCATTTCAACACAGTCCCAGCTGAACGCCGCCTGGTAAACATAAACGTTCTGGCACTTGATTCAGGCAACTCGTAAGCACCTGAAATAAAAGTTAATCATTTTCTAACACATGGGCAAATGATCCGTCTTTGGTGCTCATAGCATTTTTTTTTATAATCACCCTATTTATCATTCATAATTCTCCCGGTGGCCATGCAAATATTTGGCACGAAAACATTTTGAAAAATAAAACTTGGAGCACGGTTGGAAGTTTAAATGGATGTGTGTGTGTGTGTGTGTGTGTGTGTGTGTGTGTGTGTGTTACTGCAGACATACTATTGAGCATACATGGCGAGTCAATAGTTACCTTCCGCCTACCGTGCACTTTTAGAACAAAGTTTGTGTTTGGAACGCTGTGTATGGTCGGTTACACAGATTCGGTGCAACAAATCCTTTTGAATATATATATATATATATATATATATATATATATATATATATATATATATATATATATATATATATATATAATTGTGTGTGTGCGTGTGTGTGTGTGTGTGTGCGTGTGTGTGTGTGTGTAAACTTTGGTCTCTCATTAAAAGCAATTTTTCTCTTACTAAGGGACTGAGTGGGACCAAGGGACAGATGCAGTGACGGCAGGAAACTGTACGAATGTAATTATATATATATATATATATATATATATATATATATATATATATATATATATATATATATATATATATATATATATATATATGAATCCCCATAACCCCTGCCAACAGACTGTCATCAGAGAGCTGGTGAGACTGTTTTTAGTCCCTTCACTTTGATAATGATGATGATGACGGTGACGATGATGATGATGATGATGACTGAGAACCAGAATAAAATTGTTAAGATCTCTATTGTCGTTAGAAGGCCGTTAAACTGTTTTAATCCCTTCACTCTAAAGAATGATGATGATGATGATGATGATGATGACGACGACGATGATGATGTTAATGATGACTGACAGCCAGAATAAAAGAGTTAAGATTTCTGTTATCTTTAGAGGGCTGGTGAGACTGTTTTTCATACCTCCACTCTGATGGATGATAGTGATGATGATGATGATGATGATGATGATGATGATGATGATGATGATGAGGAGGAGGAGGAGGAGGAGGACTGAGAGCCAGATAAAAATAGTTAAGAAAACTACTGCCGTCAGAGAGCTGGTGACACTGCATTTAGTTCCTCCACTCTGATGATGATTTTTTTTGTTATATTCACGCTACTTTCAGGCGGATATATTCAAGTTAGACAGAGAAGTTAAGTTGTGAAGGGATTAATGGAGACTTTTTCTGTCCCTAACCGGTATTATTCAGCTTGGGGTTGGGTTCTCTCTGACTGAGGACTGAAGATCATAAAACTTCACAATGTAGTCTTTTCACCCTAACTTGGCCCAGATTTTCGTCATTCGCAACTTCTTTCACGAAGTTCATAGGCTGAAAAAGACAGTACTGCGGCTCTACATACCCTCCATACCACTTCTTCGTTATTAGAACCATACTGTGGTGTTAATCTATTGCAATAATCCAACACTGAAGATGGAGAGATGGTAAATTCGGGTCAAATTATAGTAAATCGAGTATAGTAACGAACACAATACAGTATGTAAATGAAACGCCAGAAACTCGGACCCCAGGCTTTCCAGTCAAACCGTCTCCCGGGATGCCTCCGCCAAGCTTTGTGCATGGACTAGCCATACAACCTCCATGACCTTGCTGACTTAATCAGTTCATATTCCCTTCATACTGTATCAGTGACAAAGGTTTGGTAAAAAGCCATAGAGGGGTTCAAGAGATGTCACGCCCACAAAGATAAACCAAGTCGACCCCACATGACCTTAACCTTTGATCCCTTGACATACCTGACCAACATGGTTCATTATCTCCTCCTACTGCATCACCGGAAAAACTTTCGTGGAAATCCGCCGATGGATTCAAGTGATATCGCGCTCATATTATTATTACGGATGCACGGACCCACGTACGCGAGGACAGACCAATTACTTAATGACTCCACCATAAGTGCCGGAGGCATCATGAGGCCCAGTTAATCCTAATCGACTAAGACATGCCAATCATTAAGTTATAAATAGATTCGTATCCACATAATGATTGTAACTGTGGTCTATTTATATCTACTGGCGCCAATGTCAACTATCTACTCATATCTTGTTTTCAATAATACTGTATGAAAATGTGGCCTATTTATTATTAATGGAACCAGAAAATCTTAACTATCAGTATTTGGTCAAATATCTAGATGTCCACACAAAGTAAATGGGTCTGTTTATTCATAACTTAGCCAGACAGAGGACAGAATTAGATCTTAACTATCTTCGTGTCTAATAACGAGCATTTTATTAACACTCACTTGTTCTTGCAAGAAAAATAGAATATTCTCAAATACTACGAATGTGCCAAGAAAATTGAGCAGTTACTACAAAAAGTAAAACACACACACACACACACACACACACAGCAATTAAGAAGGGGTGCAAACGACCTCCGAATGACGTTAGAGTGGAGATGAGGGGAAGGGGAAAGAGAACCGGAAACAGCTCTTGAGGCAGTTTGAATGGGGGTAGTTTGGAGAGAGAGAGAGAGAGAGAGAGAGAGAGAGAATTTTAATCTTATTTATTCACTGCTGTCAGGGGCTAAAAATACACAGCGACTAAACTTCTATCCTGATCTGAGGGACGGGCTAACTATGGCTACTCTTGAGAAGCGCCCACACACTACCAAGCATCACTGGGGCAGGAGTGAGGCGTAGGCACAAGAGGATGGGTCGCCTAATCTTCATGCAGTCGAGTATATATAATTTCAGTCCAACGTTTTATCAACTCCGCCACCAGGTGTGTGTGTGTGTGTGTGTGTGTGTGTGTGTGTAATTCACCGGGTCTGTCAGGATCACTGGATGGTCGTGATGGTCAGCTTTTACCCTCCCGGAAAGGAGCTGAGAGCTCATATAGTCCGATCTAAGGGCAAGGCTGTGACCTTCACACACGCACACACCCATCCCCTTGCTCAAGGGGGACAGTAACCACCCACTTCGTCATTGAAACTTTTCGCAACCTGAGCGAGGCGCGAACTCCCATCTACGAGATGGCAAGCGAGAACGCTACCACTGTGCCAGCGAGCGGTGTGTGTGTGTGTGTGTGTGTGTGTGTGTGTGTGTGTGTGTGTGTGTGTGTGTGTGTGTGTGTGTGTGTGTGTGTGTGTGTGTGTGTGTGTGTGTGTGTGTGTGTGTGTGTGTGTGTGCGTGCGTGCGTGCGTGCGTCCGTGCGTGTGTGTGTGTGTGTGTGTGTGTGTGTGTGTATGACAGAGCGTGGAGGTGACGATGGTGGAAGGGGGTGATTGGGGATGGAAATAGTGAAGATGTATAGGGGTGATTTCTGGAAGGAATGGAAAGGAATAACACTGCCATTCTTTTCTTCTTTCTTTTATCGACTCCCCCCTCCTTTCTTCTACCTCTTCCCCCGACAACCCCCATTTCTTCTCCTTACTCTGCCGCCCTTCTCCTTACCCTCTCGCCGCACCCCATCCCTTTTCCGTTCATCCTTTCTCATTACTTCTACCACTTAAACATCCCCTTGTAACCCCACCCCCTCCTTCTGCCCCTTCTCCTATCACACCGTTCTCTTCCCCTTCTTACCCGTTTCTCCCCCATTTATCCCCGTTCGACCCCACTGACATTACTGGCTGACTCAAATGTTCCATTTTACAAAGATCCTTCAATATGTTCCTGGAAAGGGCGATAGGAGACTACAGGAGAAAGGTAAAATCAGTCTGCAGTACTCCAGGTTCAGGTCCACGTGAGCCCCGGGTTACAATAAAATCCCATCTTCCTCCCTCCTCTCACCCCGTGCTCCTTCTTCACATTTAACCACTACTTCCTCCTTCCCGTCTCATTCTCACTCACATCCTTCCCTTATCACCTCATTCCCATTTCTACTTCAGTTATCCCTCCTTCCCATCCCTCCCCTTTCGACTCCCTCATCCTTCTTCCCGTCACCCATCATCCTCCTTTCCCCTATCATCCCATCTTCCAGTCACCCTCTCCACCGCCTCTTCCCTTCTCACCCCCACGTCTCTTCCCCTTCCATCCCCTTCGTCTCCCCCTCCTACCCCAGCTTCCCCATCACCCCCAACCCGGTCACCAGAGACCTACCCTGCATTACAAGTTTCAGCCTGAAACAAAGTTCCACTTTCACTACAAGCATTTTCAAGTGAAGTGCCCCGACCGGTAAGCCTAATCATGCTTTGGAGATTTTCTTTTTCCTGAGCAACTCCGTGTTATTTATCCCGCGATCATATAACACAGATAAATAACACTGCCTACACTTCAAAATGTTTAGTGTAAGGGGTATTGAGGAGGGTATGAGGCAGCTGGGGCTTGGTGAGAAGAAGTTGGTCAGGAAGAAGTACAGGAAGGTGATGAGTCAGGTGAGTATCCTGAAGAAGATTGGGTCCGGTGTGGAAGGTGAGGTGTTGCTGGTGCGGTACAAAGGCAAGAATGCCTGTATGAAGGTTGGAGGTGATATGAGCATTATGAAGGAGCAGGCCGAGGTCATGGCAGATCTCAATGGTGCTGGGGGAGTGCCTCGAGTGTACCTCCTTTGTTCTGACATGCCCGTGATCGTGATGGAGTATTGTGAGGGCTCCCCCTTGGCTAAGATTTATCGCACCGCATCCCCTGCTGACAGGACCCAAATCGACTCTGAGGTCAGGAGTAAAATTGCAGAGCTTCATAGGGCAGGATACAGTCACGGTGACATCCATAATGAGAATGTTCTGGTATGTGGACGCCCAGGGGAGTACGAGGCTCGGTTGGTTGATTTTGGTTGTGCAGAAGTGCTGTCCCCTGAGAGCGAAGAGCAAGACTGGAAGGACGTTGATGATATGCTTTGGACGGGCGAGGTGGAGTGTGTTGATTGAGGAGGTGGGGTGGTTGTGATGGTGGTTGTGGCTTGGATAATATGCAGCCACAACCACCCACACCATTACCATCAAGTATGTTTTTGTTGATGGTAATATGGTGTGGGTTGGTTGTAGCTTGGATAATAATGGCTACAACCAGGCCATACCATTACCAACAATAATATTATTAATGATGGTAATGGTGGGGGTCTTCTTCGATGGAACACTGCCTTGCCGGGGCGGAGAAGCTTGTGTATCCCTGTGATCAGTGGAGCTATACTAGTCAGGTGCTACCACACTAGGAAGGTTCACTGTGAGGGATCAGACAAAAAGTGTTCCCCTTGCAGACATTATGGCCTGAGCCGCCGTACTGCAAGGTATCGGCTCAGCCAATCATTCTCAACCTTATCAACTCTATCTCCCTCTGGCAAGCCTATAGAAAAAAAATCATTCTCACCCTAATCAACTTCATCTGTTTTGGCAACCTCAAAAGTCTTTGTGAACCTTTTATTCTGCTCAATTCCATGAAACAAACAATCGAGCAAAATCTTTCTCTCCTCTGTTTTTTCTTCCACTTCCTCTTCCTCATTCCTCTCCCACCATCCTCTTGTCCCTCCATCTCCCTCTTTAACCAGACAACCTCTTTCTCTTACATCACAAGCTCTATCAAAGCCCCCATTCCTTGCTGGGTCTCAAAGAAAATGGAAGGTAAGAACGATCCATGCACATATATATTATGCTTCAGAGACCTCACTCCACTCGTGTGAGTGTGTGTGTGTGTGTGTGTGTGTGTGTGTGTGTGTGTGTGTGTGTGTGTGTGTGTGTGTGTGCGCGCGCGCGCGTGAGGGCGTAAATTTCAGCCACTAACAACACTTCCTCCTGACTGTTTTGTCTGTGCAGGTGGGTCGTCACGAATGCATATTTAATCCAGGTGTCGTCTTATCAGAGTGCCTGTCATGTTTTGCGCTAATAGATTCGCATTCCCAAGAGACGACGGGAGATTTTTCGGTCAAATAATGCCACGAAGAGTATAGGCTGGTCTTCCGTTTTAAATTCTCTGGACTACGGTGGCCTTGCCTCTAGCCTCCTCACCTGGGGGATAATTTGGAACCGTCTTTTATCGTCATCCTGTGTTGTTTTCTATGGTCTGTTAATTTGGAGGCTGGAAAGATGAGTGAGTGAAAATTCTAGTACATTTTCGCTGGTCGCTCAAATGTTATACTCTTTTCACTTCAATATGGCCTAAATTCACCATCTCCATCTTCAAAGATGGTAATGACTCCACGTCTGCATCCATTACATTAGTAAAAATAGGATTAGTCTGATGATGATGATGATGATATCTTGTCGTTTGTACCTTCAATGGTTAAAAGAGGGTAACAGTACACATCATACTCTAATTATAACCTACTGTATAACTGTGGCACTGACAGGATCAATAGGTCAGCTGTTATTTGCTTCCCATGTACAGTACCAGCCTCATCCCTGCTTCTCATTCCATTCATTCCTATTCTCCTCTCTCTCGCTTTATCCAGGGGCGGCTAAATCCAGTGTGTGTTCCTAATTGTGTCACTCACTCACTCTCATTCATTCACTGTACCCTCTATAAGGATGGGGCCTAGGCCTTATGAGGAGGAGGTGGTGCTTATAGGTGGTGTGCGTCTGAGGCGTGACTAGGGTGTCCGACGCGCGTGTGACGTCCTGTGTGAAGGGTGTGTTCAAAGACATAGGACGCCTTTTAGGATGTGCTGGTGTGGT
The DNA here is from genome assembly GCF_032717465.1 of Coenobita brevimanus. Classification (NCBI taxonomy): domain Eukaryota; kingdom Metazoa; phylum Arthropoda; class Malacostraca; order Decapoda; family Coenobitidae; genus Coenobita; species Coenobita brevimanus. The sequence continues at coordinate 24,596,093 of NC_137045.1, read as the reverse complement.
GGATATGGTTGGGGAGTGTGCGGATATCAAAGATGTCCTTTGTCTTGTTCCCCTCCAAACTACCTTTTCCTGTCTCATCTCTACCATCTTCCCCCTACTCTGTCTCTGTCCTCACCATCTCTACAATCTTTCCTTCTACTCCATTTCTACCCTCCCCTCATCTCTACCATTTACTCTCCTACGGCTCTCCGTATCCACCCTTCCCGCCGCCTTTACCTTCTACCCTCCCACTACATCTATATTCATCTTCCCTCCAAATCTACCCATCTTCTTTCTCCCATTTCTACCCTCATCCCTCGCACTTCCGCCTCTTTTTGCCTTGCCACCCTGCTCAAAGGTGCATCTAATCCTGGCAATGTATTCACAAAAGATCTTGACCAATTCTTACCACAAACAAGTCTCTACAGAGGCGAAATAATGTAGAAACCGGTCTGTATGGTCGTATTCTTCACTCAAATATTCACCCGGGTTTGGTTGTGAAGTGTTTGGCAGCTGTGCGAGGAAAGACTAACGTATATACAAGCAATATCAAGCGCAACTCCAGCTTAACAGGGCTTATAAATATGACTCCTGCTTTTCCGAACTTGGGGTCCCCCGCCACTTATTGCCACAAGCTTACCATGCAGTTATATTACACCATTTAAGGGAGATTCCAACGTGCCCTACTAAAACCTTAAGGAAAAGCGCTACATGTATTCATTTACTTAAAGAAAAGGGAGCAGAAATTGGTGATCCTAACTCGGGTAGTTCATTGTTCATCACCACAAACTTACCATGAAGTCAAAGTAAACCGATGACCCTAGTTAATGTCAAGCAAAAAGAAAACGAAAAAAACTTTAGTTGAAGTCAATAGTTCTTTTACACTGCCTCAAAACTGTCAAAACTAGTAAAATTTACTCGAGTTGGAAGGGCTGCAATCATACTTCAACTTCCCGGAGCCTCTACACGTGTAAAAGGATCACTGACTAACAGTACAAAGCCATCTACTCACCGAATGTGGAGAGAAATGACGATATCCTGAGAGGTCTAGAACTGCGAGGACGGCGGAAGTTAAGAGCAGTGTGATGGCCTTTTTATTTTCGCTCATCTCAGTTCCGCGGATCACATTTCCACTTTCCACCCAGCAGCCTGAAATGAACCCCGAATGCACTGTAAGAAAATGTGGCATCAGAAAACATAACTTAAGTGAAGACAATGGATAAGGGGTACATCATCATCATCATCATTATCATCATCATCATCAACAGCAGCAGCAGCACCAGTAACAACAATATCGGCATTTGCTACTTTACTTCATTCTTGGTTACTGAATTTTTGCCTGCCCTACTCCTGTCCAGCCTTTTTAAGGATTACATAAACTCATCTGGCTATCAGCTCGCTAACTGCTCTTCCTCTTTAACTTTGGGCTGCTGCTCTAGTACCCCAGCCCTTCCCTCACCGAAAACCTTGCATCAAACGTGGGTGGGGCTGATTACCTTTCCAGTGCAAGAAAGTGGTGTTTCCTGGCCAAACGGAGTTTTTGTTTTGTTTTGCTTTCCTTTGTGTTATTTTGAGAGGAGAAAAAAGAATGAAATAACCAAAGGCATAAAGCCTGAAAATTTTATTCTTTCTAGAGAAAACTGAACAAATTACCCACAGAATAAAAGAATGAATAAAAATAAATACACACACACACACACACACACACACACACACAGAGGAGTAGGCAATTGCATTATTAAATCAAAACCTGAAAATTAAAGACAGAAGATATAACATGTGAAAAAGAATGTAGGTAGCTTCACACACACACACACACACACACACACACACACACACACACACACACACACACATGTAGCAACCCAGTCATTGTCAGGTGTGTAAACAGAGCCATCCATCCGATCACGTGTTTTGAAGTTTACGAAGACGTCTGTGTTTTGCCTAAAGAAGCTCTCAGTGATCACCAGAGATATCGTAATGAGGCCCCACCAGCTGCTGAGAATTATTAGGAGGTGGGGAGGAAGAGGGGAGAAGAAGGGAGCGGAGGGGAGAGGAGAAGGGAACGCAGGGAGGGAACGGAAGGAGTTGGAAGGAGGAGACGGGCGGAAGGGAAAGAAGAAGGAGATGGACGGAGTAGGGAAATGTGGGAGGAGGAGGAGGTGGAGGAGGAAGGGAGCAGAAGAGTAGGAGGAGGAAGAGAGCAGAAAAGGAGGAGGAGGAAGAAGAGAGCAGAAGAGAAGGAGGAGGGAAGAAGTGACTGGAGGAAGAGAGGAGAAGGAAGGGAGCGGAGGAGGAGGTGGGAGGCAGGAACCTTGGGAAGATGGGGGAGGAAGAAGGGAGCAATGGGAGAAGGCAGAGAGAGACAAGGAGCGATGGGGAAAAAAAGAAGGAAGGGTAAGATGCGATGGGGAGAAGAGAGGCTGGGAGGGAGTGATGAGGGGAGGTAGGAAGAGATAAGGAAAAGGGAAGGAGGAAGTAAAGGGGAGAGGAATAAGACGGAAGCAGGCTAAGAGGTAGAGGGAGATGAAGAATGATAAGGAAGAGGCAGGATGAAAAGGAAGGGGAAAGGTGCAGAGAGGAGGAAGTGCATGGGTAAGGAGGAAGGAAGCAGTGATTGCTAAAGGGAAATTGGGGAGGGAAAGGAAGACAGCGAGCGCTATAGGGAAGAGATAGGGAACGCTAAAGGGAAGGAAGGGAAGGGGGAAGATAGAGGGGAAATGGTGAAGTAGGGAGCAATGGAGGGAGTCGCAGATAAAGAAACGAGAGATGAGGGAGAACTGCGATAAATTTCCGGCTGAATTATGTATATTCCTTCTTCTCTTCCTCCTCCTCCTCTTCCTTCTTCTCTTCCTCCTCCTCCTCTTCCTTCTTCTTTTTCTCCTCCTCCTCTTCCTTCTTCTTTTTCTCCTCCTCCTCCTCTTCCTCCTCCTCCCCTTCCTTCTTCTTTTTCTCCTCCTCCTCCTCTTTTCTTCTTTTTCTCCTCCTCCTCTTCCTTCTTCTTTTTCTCCTCCTCCTCCTCTTCTTTCTTCTTTTTCTCCTCCTCCTCTTCCTTCTTTTTCTCCTCCTCCTCCTCTTCCTTCTTCTTTTTCTCCTCCTCCTCCTCATCCTTCTTCTTTTTCTCCTCTTCCTTCTTCTCTTCCTACTCCTCCTCATCCTTCTTCTTTTTCTCCTCCTCCTCCTCTTCCTTCTTCTCTTCCTCCTCCTCCTCTTCCTTCTTCTTTTTCTCCTCCTCCTCCTCTTCCTTCTTCTTTTCCTCCACTCCTTCCACCTCCTCATTCTTTTTCTTTTCATCTCCTACTGTCTACACCTCTCCCTCTCTCCTCTTTTCCTTCTGCACCTAACTCTTATTTTCTCTTCCTTTTACTCCTCCATTTCCTTAACTATTTCCTCTGTTCCCTCCCTTCCTCCACTTTCTCTTCTTTTTTTTTTTTTCTCCTTTCCTCTTCCCCTTCCTTATCCCCCGTTTTCTTTCTCCGTCACTGTTCATCCTTCTCCTCGACATATAACTTCCATTTCTTTTTTCTTCTATTCATCTTTCATCCTCTTCCAGGTTTTTTCTCTCTTCTTCACCTTCACCCGCTTTTCTTTCTCCTCCTCCTGCCTTTCCCTCCTTTTTACCTGTCTTCTCTTCCTCCTCTTCCTCTTCTCACGAGTTCTAATTCTCTTCCTTTCCTTGCTGCCTCTCCTTCCCCACTTGCTCCTCTCCGCTTCTGTTTTCTCCTCTTCTTTCAGTTTATTTAGTAATTTTCCTCTCCTTTCTTGCACTTCTTTTGTCTTTGAAGTAGCTGTATTTTCTTTCGCTTCCTGTGTTCATATAATCTTTATTCTTACTATTCTCTCTCTCTCTCTCTCTCTCTCTCTCTCTCTCTCACACACACACACACACACACACACACACACACACACACACACACACTGGTGCAGTGGTAACGTTCTCGCTTGCCATCTGGTAGACGGGAGTTCGTGCCTCGCTCAGGTTGCGAAAAGTTTCACTGACGAAGTGGGTGGTTACTGTCCCCCTTGAGCAAGGGGACGGGTGTGTGGGTGTGTGAAGGTCACAGCCTTGCCCTTAGATCGGACTATATGAGCTCTCAGCTCCCTTCCGGGAGGGTAAAAGCTGACGATCACGACCATCAAGTGATCCTGACCGACCCGGTGAATTACACACACACACACACACACACACACACACACACACACACACACACACACATCCCCCTTTTTAGCGTATCTTCTTTTCACTTTATTTCCTTCTACTGATCTAGCCCATCTTTCTCTACTTACCGTCTTCTCGGAGGGAGGTTGTCTTTTGAATTCTCTTCTTTTCTTTTCTTATTTACTCTGTCCCTCCCTCTACAATACATTCTCTTTTTTTTTCTCATCGTGTTACCATTCCTCCTCCTCCATCCCTCTCCTGTCTCTCTTTTTCTTTCCTCACATCTCCTGCTTCTCCCTGCTTTTTCCTCCCTCGCTCCTTCACCACCACATGCCTTTCTCCTTATTATTTTCCTCTCTCCTCCTCCCATTTCCCATCCCCCACCACTCTCCTTTCTCCCTTTTTCTTTCTTCACTACTCTTTCTCCCTGTTTTTTTTCCCTCGCTCCTTCACCACCACATGCCTTTCTCTCTATTTCATTTCTCTCTTCTCCTCCCCTTTCTTCTCTTTCACCATTCTCCTTTCTCCCTCTTTCTTTTCTTTCTTCTCTTCCTCTTTCTCCCTGATTCTTCTCCTCCCCTTCCTACTTACCTCATCTCTCCCTTACACATATCTTTCTCCCTGATTCTTCTCCTCTTCCTCTCTGATTCTTCTCTCCCTTTTCCTCATCTTTCGTATCCTTCTCCTTCCCTTCCTTCCTGCCTTTTCCCCCCGGTCTCTTCCTCCTCTTCCTCGCCCCGCTCTTCCTCCACTCTGGGTTATTTCTGTACCTTACACTGAAATACTGAGTGTTTCCCCAGTCGCCTCGTCTCAAAGTCATAATCATTTTACGCACTCTAATTTCCCTACCCTTCAGACATCAGCTGGCATCATCAGAACTCCGACTTTCCTCTTAATATTCTAAATGCCCGATCGTAAGCTCTACCGTAGAAAGGTTGTACAGTTATTCGGGGTTGATTCTAAAGGGTACAAAGTTATTCTAGGTTGATTGTAAAGGACGCAGTTATCCCTGGTTGATTCTAATGGGAGCAAAGTTATTCTGGGTTGATTCTTAAGGGCACAAAGTTATTCTAGGTTGATTCTGAAGGGTACAAAGTTATCCTGGGTTGATTCTGAAGGGTACAAAGCTATCCCACGTTGATTCTGAAGGGTACAAAGCTATCCTACGTTGATTCTAAAGGGTACAAAGTTATCCTGGGTTGATTCTAAAGGGTACAAAGTTATCCTGGGTTGATTCTAAAGGGTACAAAGTTATCCTGGGTTGATTCTAAAGGGTACAAAGTTATCCTGGGTTGATTCTAAAGGGTACAAAGTTATCCTGGGTTGATTCTAAAGGGTACAAAGCTATCCTGGTTTGATTCTAAAGGGTACAAAGTTATCCTACGTTGATTCTAAAGGGTACAAAGTTATCCTGGGTTGATTCTAAAGGGTACAAAGTTATCCTGGGTTGATTCTGAAGGGGACAAAGTTATCTTACGTTGATTTAATACTTACTAAGCATTCATAAAGGAAATAATTGTTACTCCTATAATGAATATTAATCAAAGCTCAAAATCAACAGTGGACTCGACTCAACATTTATATATGGTCTGCAGACGATTTATATGGAAAGAATATGACAAAGCCTTAACTAAGCTACTAAGTCACAATTTGAAGACTAAAAACACACACGAAAATGAGACTATGGGGTCATATTCTTCGTGGCATTGGTGATTTCGTAACACATCATTCTTATCGACTTACTCTGCACTTTACACCTCATTATCCTCTAACGTATTACTGAAGCAACGTCGATACTGAAACGAAATAAATAACATCCAAGACAACGTTAAAGTGTAATACGCAAAATTAGTTTCTACGGAAGTGGTGGTACAATTTCCTCTATACCACCTAGAAGAGAAACCTAAGCCTAAAGTTTTACGTTACTCCCAGCCCTTCATGTATGCAACAGGTCATCTCTGGAACTGTCTCCCTGTGTCTGTATTTCCTACTGCCTCTGACCTCCTGTCTTTCAAACGCAGTGTGTCCAGACATCTCGAAATGAACGGCTCTTGAATTTGGCTCTCTGTTATCTTGTTTTAGTGTTTTGTTGGAGGGAACAATCTTGCGGGTTTCTGGCCTTTGGTTCCTTCTTCCTTGCATTAAAAAAAAAAAAAAAATGTTCGATCAGCCGCTTTAGTACACCAATTTTTAGCCTCTAATTCGGACTTCCTTCGTACTATTTAATTCTACTTAGGAAATATCTGTGGAAATGAAGGGATTATGAATTATTATTACTAATCTCTTCACTACGAGAGATCTTTCCCGATATGAATGGCAGTTTGGTGTTAAAGGCATGAAATGAGAGAGAGAGAGAGAGAGAGAGAGAGAGAGAGGTCATGATATTGAAGGGGCGACTGTTTTGGGATATATTACAGTTGGTCTTCCCTGCTGTCTGTCCTGTCTTCTCATTTCATCACTTTTTTTTTTTTAATACTCGCCAGTGATCCTTCATTTGTATCCTCTCTCTCTCTCTCTCTCTCTCTCTCAAATACTCGCCAGTGATCCTTCATTTGTATCCTCTCTCTCTCTCTCTCTCTCTCTCACGCCCCGGTATCAAGCGTCACGTAGACTCCCTCATTTTCTGCCCCACATGTTTTAACGACCCAAGTTTTCCACCTCCAGCACTCCCCTCTGTCTCTCCCCTTTTTCCCCTCCATCTCTTTCCTCTTTCCCTCCCTTCCCTTTCTTTCTTTCCCCTTTCTTCTCTCTCTCCGTATCATCTCCTCCCCTCCAGCACAGCCCTTTTCTCTCTTTCTCCATTTCCTTTCTCTTCCCTCCCTACCCTCACCCTCTAATTCAGCGACGTTTTACTTTCTGTCTTTCTTTCCTTATTATTTCTTTTCCTTTTTTCTTCACCAAGGAAAACTGGGCCGCTATAACACCCTGAATACTAAGTCGTGCCTCCATAAATTTGACGAGACTTTGTTACGAGGTAGAGACGAGTTTTGTTGGTTATTAGTCAGATCTGCCCTTTAGTCTGACTACACCTGGCTAACAACGAAACTGAAGGGGGTTGGATGCCTTGTCACTTAACAGTTAAAGAAAAAAAAAAAAACTATAGTTTGAGGAATCTTTCTGTAATGAAGTGGTTAAGCTGAATAATACCGTCTCTTGGTGGCCATATAATCGGCTTGACGGTGTTGTTCAACACTGTTTCGGACCCAGTCACTCAAGAGTGTCACTCGATCTGAATTAAATCGTCTAACGGTAACCAGATCAGAAAAAAAACGCTCGGACTGAAGAGATAAACCTTTTAGAGACTCTCAAAATCATTCGACAAATGTACTGATAAAATGAAGGCAGGAATATATAGTAACCTGTAGGGAAGGAAAATACAAGACCCAAATGAAACTTCTTAGGAATTTTTAAGATTTCAGGGGCGACAGAAATAACAGTAAGGCAAAGATACTGAGACAGAAAAACCTATCGTGAGGGGTAGATAGTGAGAGGAAAACCTGTGAGTGATTACCTGCCCAGATTGTGCCACGTGTAGCCTGCAGATGGATCACGAGGCGTTATCTGTATGCGTATGTGTGCGCACGTGCGAGGGGCGTGTGCAGAAGGGTGGGAGGTAAGCAGATCTGTGAAGAGGAATGGAGGAGGAGAGGGACTAACTGGTGTTTAGGGAGGTAATGGAAGATGTATGATATACTGGTTGGAAAGGCAGGTGTGTAGGGAGGGTGGGCAGATGTGTAGGGAGGGCAGGCAGGTGTGTGTAGAGGAGTTGATATGAGAATTAGGTGTATGAGACTTGTGTGAGTTGGCGGAGGGGAGGTAGGTATATAGGGGGTTAACAGAAAAGGTAGGTGTTTTTGGCTGTGAAGGAGGCTGAAGTGTGTGGAGGATGGGCAGGTGCATGTGGGGTTATTGGGTGAGGCAGGTGTGTGAGATAGATGTAAGAAGCAGATGTGTATGGATGATAAGTAAGCACTATATATGTTTGGGGGGAGGTAATGATGAGGTAGGTGTGTGAGGAAGTTGTATGAGACAGGTGTGTAGGGAGGGTAAGAAGGTGTGTGGAGTTTATGGGGGAAGCAGGTGTGTGAGGATGGAGTAAGGAGCAGGTGTGTGAGGATGGAGTAAGGAGCAAGTGTGTGAGAATGGAATAAGCAGCAGGTGTGTATGGAGGGTTAGATGTGTACGGGAGAAGAAGGGAGTAAGAAAAGTATGTAAGGTGTGTGGGAGTGACAAGTGTGTGGTGGTAGCGATGGCGAAGGGGAAGGGAAACACGCAGGTATGTAAAGGGAGACGGGTGTATGGTGGTGGCGATGGGACAGGGGGGAGGACGCAGGTAGGTAGGGAGATTGGAAGAGACAGGTGTGTGGTGGTGGCGATGAGGAAGGGGAACACGAAGGTATGCAGGGGGCTTCGGAGAGACAGATGTTTGGTGGTGGTGGCGATGGCGAAGGGGTAGGGGAACACGCAAGTATGTAAGGGTCGTGGGAGAGAGAGTTGTATGGTTGTGGCGATGGGGTGATGAGGGGCGCAGGTGGGGAGAGAGGTGAGGAGGAAGGGGAGGGGGGAATGTGGAGGTTGTGGAGGGAAGCAAGGAGGGGAAGGATATATGGAGGGGAGGGATGTGTGTAAGGGGTAGGGATAATGTGGGCACGGAGGGAAGGGAGGGATGTGTGTAGGGAGGGGAGGTAGGAGTGTTGAGGTTGTGAGGGTGATGTCCAGAAGGAGTAGGGCTGAGGCACGGGAAGAGGAAGAGTAGACATGTTCCTCTCTGGTATACGTAACTGTGGGAAAATACAGACTAGCATTTTTGTGATGATGTAGTATGCATGTCGCTTCTACGATTACGATGTGATTAGATTATAAGCAATAGGCAAGCAGTTGTGTGTGTGTGTGTGTAGCAAGTGATGCTTGTGTAATTCAGTGATGAAATGACTACTAGCTCTGTCGTACGGAGAGAATATGAACATAATGCAAGAATATAAAGGGTCATTCTTCCTACACCCGCTTTAAATGTCCGCCGGGGTTTGAGTTAGAACCTTACAATCGAGACATAGGATTTGTAAGTAAGTAAGTAAGTAAATGTTTATTGCTTTATAGTCATACATCCATGTAGGCTATACATTTGAACATTACATAACAAGCAACGGTCTGTCGAGCCTAAGCTCCCTGACAGACATTTTTATAAATACTATATATAAATTGTCGTTGCTTTAGTTGGATATACCAGCTACAATCGTATGTGTATCAGAAAAAAAGTAAATTATTTAAATATAAACTACAACCTTATGATTATCGGAAATATATATACATACATTCATAAATAAATACATATACATCGATATACATTCACACATATACTTTTACATATATATTGTACATCCATATTCTCACATACACACATGTGCACATATACAGTATACCCACATACATATACACATACATATACATATACATATACATATACATACACACACACATACATATACATATACATATATACACACATACATATACATACACATACATATATACCCACATACATACACATACATACATACATAATGTACATATATATATATATATATATATATATATATATATATATATATATATATATATATATATATATATATATATATATATATATATATATTCTCAAAACACACACACACACACACACACACACACACACACACACACACACACACACAGCTACACATTTACATTCACACACATACACATACTATGCATTAATTGTATCATAACATATGGTGCTTTTGTTCTACCCTAAATTATTACAAAATTATGTGTATTGTATGTATTGCTGACCTAACAAATAATTTTTCATTTCCCTTTTAAATGTTAGGATATTACTTGAATTAAGGAGAATTTTTTTATCTATTGGTAAACCATTAAACAGTTGGGGGCCGAAAGATATTATACTGTTCTTGAAGAGGGTTGTTCTAAATTGTGGAGAGCATAAATTAATGCTATTACTACGAGTATTATGTGGGTTTTCTACAAACTTAAATATTTCATTCCCTACATAGACTCTTAAGGTCTTATACATCAGTAGTAATGTAAAATACTTATGAATATTTTCAAAGTTCAACAATTTTGTATTTGAAAATATTGCGGTTGTTGAATCGAATTTACCTAGAAAATATATACATCTTAAAATTTTTTTCTAAGCTCCTATTATTTTGTTCAAAAATGGTGGCCAAGTACATGCCCATATGGCTACACAGTACAGCTCCGTTCACAAATTCGTACTACACCCAAAGCGGAAGGCACAAATCTCGGTCCGCTCTTTCTGGACGACATGTTAATACCCCGAACTTCTCGACACCATGGAGAGAGAAACAAGTACCGGAGCAGTTTCAGTCACACAGCGAATGCTAAATTTGTAATGAAATGGATATTTACTTAAATACTGGCAAGTATTATTACAGATTAATGAAGGAAATACCTGGACATTCTGCAGCTGTAATGAAAACACGTATAAAAATAACAATTTGGGGGAGGTGTGGCTCAGTCGGTAGAGAGGTGGCCTGCCGTTCTAACGGACCCAGGTTCAAATCCCCGCTGGAGCAGGAAACAGTTTAAGCATTTGAATTTCATTAAATCAGGCTTTAAAGATCTAGCAGAAGACCCGCCGACATGTCGTAAAAATACCCCCGCTAATACCAATACACCAGTCCTGTATGAGACAGTCCTAGCATGTATTCATTATGGATGGTGGGTGTTAACGCCGAAATGGTGTTACGTAGAGGTGTATGGTATGTAGGAGGACTGCTGGGTCTTGATAGCAGGCTGTGAAGCCTATGCCCAGAGTCGGACACATTAAAAAAAAAAATCAAATACACAAATACACAAATCGAGGGAAATGAAGATAATGTCTGATATGCAGCATTAAATGATTTATGACCTTAATACTCTCTCACTGAAACACACACACACACACACACACACAAGAACAACAACAGCCATCACGACCACCGACGCCACCTGCCACCCACCACAACCACCGACCAGCACCCCACCACCAACGCCGCCGCCACCACCCACCAAAACAGCCGCTGTCACCACCCACCACCACCATCGCCACGGGCCAACAGCCACCATCCACCACCATCACCGCCGACGCCTAAACAAATCGCATATGAAGTCTACTTGATCCGTCCTATTTCTGTGGAAAGGCCATGGAACACATAGTTATTACGTGTAATGAGTGAACTTGCTTCTAGCAGGCGGTGGATAAGAAATAAGGATAATTATACGGATGTTTTCAAATATCCGTATAGTTATCCTTTCTTGTGTATATATATATTTATATATATATATATATATATATATATATATATATATATATATATATATATATATATTGCCAGACGCCTCAATCCCGTTTGGGGTGGCCACAAACAAATCGCCTCCAAGTCGCCCTGGCCCCCGCCAGTTCACTGCCCTGCTCCCAACTCACACCCCCCTCTCTCATATACCTCTCCACCCCATCCCTCCATCTCATCCTCGGCCTCCCCCTCCCTCTTCCCCCCTCCACCTCACTCACATACACTCTCTTCGTCAGTCTTTCACCCTCCATCCTCTCCACATGGCCAAACCACCTCAGTGTGTTCCTCATAACGCTCCCTGTCACATCCACATCAACACCACAACGTTCCTTTATATCCTCATTCGTCAGCCTATCTCTCCATGTGACTCCACAGGCTCCTCTTAAATAACTCATTTCCACTGCTGTCACTCTTGACTTGTGTCCTTCCAACAACGTCCAAGCTTCACTTCCGTACGTTAGAGTTGGTATCACAATACTGTCATGTAGTAACTTTTTCACTTCCATGCTCACTTCCCTGTTTCTTATCACTGCTTTCAAAGAACCAGCAACCTTTCTTCCCTGCTGTACCCTTTCAAGCACTTCACCCTCCAAACCTCCATCCTTACTCATCACACTACCCAAGTACTTAAACGTACTCACATTTTCCAATTCCTCACCATCCAACCTCGCTGTACATTCACTGACTTCACCTCTCTCAAAGACCATCACTTTACTCTTCCCTACATTCACCTTCAGATTCCGTTTCTTACACACTCTCCCAAACTCATCCACCAAGCCTTGCATCTCCCCTTCGTCTTCACTCAACAACACAGTATCATCTGCAAACAACAGTACAGGGAGTTTCCAAACACTATCCTCTCTCACCAGGGCCACTCCAACATCCACTACCCTACCTTGTACCTCTTTTATTACCCCATCCATGTACAGATTGAACAACCATGGAGACATGAACCATCCCTGTTTCATCCCAACTTTCAAAGAGAAAAATTCACTTAGTTCACCATCCACACGCACTGCAGCCTTCGCACCATCGTACATACTCTTCACAGCATTCAACAACTTCCCATCTACTCCATATATTCTTAACACTTTCCACAATCCCTGTCTATCCACCCTGTCATATGCTTTCTCCAAATCCATGAAAGCCGCATACAACTTCTTTCCCTTCTCTAGAAACTTTTCCACTAAAGATCTAAGAATGAATATCTGATCTACACAACCTCTTCCCTTCCTAAAGCCTCCCTGTTCTTCTCCAACTAATTTCTCTGTTCTTTCTCTAACTCTGTCAATAAGTATCCTACCATACACTTTTCCTATTATACTAAGAAGACAAATGCCCCTATGATTACCACACACTTCTTTTTCCCTTTTTCCTTTGTACAAGGGAATAATTATACCTGACTTCCAATTCTCCGGGACTCTACCTTCCTCCCAGGCTAATCTGCACATCTTCCACATCCATTCTACTACTATCTCTCCCCCATGCTTCAGCATTTCACCACACACTCCATCAATTCCTGGGGCTTTCCCAGATTTAACTTTCTTCATTGCTTCCACAACTTCTATCCCACTGATTTCTTCCTGTCTTCTCACCTCCCTCCTTCTCCCAGCCATTCCCCAGCCACTTATACTCGCTTTACTTCCATCCTCTACGTTCAACAATTCCTTAAAGAGTTCTCTCCATCTGCTCACTTTTTCTCCCTTCTCCACTAGTAATCTACCATTTTTATCTTTCACTCCCCTGCTAACTTCACCTCCACCCTGTCTTACTCTTTTCACCTCTTTCCAGAACATTTTCTTACAGTCCCTCCACTTTACACTCAAATTCCTTCCAAATTCCTCATTCACTCTCTTCTTACTCTCTCTTACTAATCTTTTCACCTCTCTCTTTCTTTCTACATATAACTCTCTCTTCCGCCTCTCAACTTCTTCCACGCCCTTATTTCTCATCCATTCATTGTATGCTTTCTTCTTTTGTGCCACAGCCTGTTTCACCTCTTCAGTCCACCACGCTGTTCCTTGCACCCTCCCCTCCGTCTTCTCTTACTTCCACACACCACATCACATGCTGCACATATTTCTTCTGTAAACATTGTTACATAGCCTATGATTTCATCATCCTTTGTGTAATTCTAACGTACAGTATGCTGCATGTTTGATCACGAGCGTGTTCTACCTCAGTCCCCCCTTCTACCGTTATAGTAGCGTAAGTCGTTCTTTCTGTTGTTCAGAGCAGGATTGTCAACTCTTTGTCCCCTATAGCTTCATTTGCGCGTCCTTCTTACAAGTTGTATCAAGCTCTGCCGGCCCCTATATAATGAGCTCAGTCTCTGCATTATTGCCACTTAGATCTACTCCTCATTTTGTTCACATCTCTGTCCTCCCCTGTACAGTTGTTATTACTGTGAGTGCTCAGGAAATCTCCAACCATCTAGCAGCTGTGTAATTTGAGTATAACTGTTATTGCATTTTTTCTTGTACTGTGTAGCATAAGGTTAATTCTTAGGCCTAGTAAGGTTTTTTGTAATTCATGTAAGGTTCTTATTGTCAGCCATCATTAATAATATTTTGTATCTGTAATAATTTATCTCGCATTAACTGAGCATTACCCAGTGTATTCTCATTTATCAGGGCTGACTTAGATAAATTTACTCTTGCTAATTTCGTGTTAATAGAGGCTATTGCAGTTAACCATATATTTAACCTGTTTTTTGCCATTACATTATCCTTATGAGTCCTGAATGTTTTGTTGTTAGTTTGAGCATTAAACTTTAACTTGTAATTTTACCTAACTCTTTTGTTTTGAACCTGGAACTTTACGGGACAGTAGTGATTTTTAGTATTCTCACTTAATGTGTACATTATCTTTCTCTGTTCCGTAACATAAATTTGGCGACCTCTTATCAGGATATTCAGGATATTATCATAAGGATATTGCTTGATATTTTGCGACTGTGATTTATTCATGATGTCTACTATTACTACGCTTGATGAAGCCAAAGATTTTTTGTCAAATGTGCAAACAGTGTGTGATGTAGAAAACAGAGCAAAGAATGAACTTAAGCTTGTTGCTCAACAATTGGGAATTGCTGTTCACTCTCATCATTCTAAAGATCAAATTGTTGACATAATTAATGAAAGCTTGTTTAATCTAACTCCTTCAAATGAGCAAACGCAGATTGAATTAGCTAAGTTACAGCTAGCCCTGCAGGAGGCTCGTGTTAAGGAGGCTGAATTTCACGCACAAGTTGAACTTGCTAGGATTCAGGCAGACCTTGAGTATCGCATGAAACAAGGTGGAACTGGATCATCTAGCTCTGATGATTTTGATGTGGCTAAAAATGTTAAACTTGTCCCTCCTTTTAATGAATCTGATTTAACAAAGTATTTTCAGTTGTTTAAGAGGGTAGCTGCAGGTTTTAATTGGCCCAGAAAGTATTGGCCAGTACTCCTTCAAACTGTTCTCACCGGTAAAGCTCAAGTAACTTATGCATCTTTGCCTCAGGATCAATCTGATAATTATGATGTCGTTCAGAGCTTGATTCTTAAGGCCTATGAGCTTGTTCCTGAAGCCTATAGAGTAAAATTTAGGACAACTTATAAGCAAGATAAGCAATCCCATGTTGAGTATGCAAAAATCAAAGAAGATCTGTTAGAGCAGTGGTTAAATTCTAAGAATGTGGATTCTGATTTTGACAAATTTAAGCAGATGATTTTGCTGGAGGACTTCAAAAGGTGTATTAGTAAAGATGTAAGCCTATATCTTGATGAGAAAAGAATAGATAATTTGTCTGATGCTGCAGTTTTAGCTGATGAATATGTTCTCACTCACAAGAGATATTCTAGAGAAAAAAGGAAAGCTGATAGTAAGTACGTTGCCTCTACTCAGAGTACAGGTAACAGGAAAGAGAATAAAGATGATGTTCCTCAGGAAGTAAATACCAGCTTCACCTCTAGATTTCAGAAAAGTAAATGTACTTATTGTAGTAAGCTTGGTCATACTACGGAGAGATGTTTCAGGAGACAGCGTGATGTGAACAAAAAGGAGTCTTTAAATATTCAGTCAATTGCTCTAGTGTCCACCCTTGAGAGTACCCAGAATTCTTTAACTGAGTTAACTGAACCTGCTTTGAGGGGTAAATTAAATTCTCATGATGGAGCTCCTCTTTTGAGCGGTAACGTGGGTGACACTCTCAAGAGTTCATGTGCTAATTTCCTGTCTGATGGTTTTGTCAGTCCTCTGGACAGTAATGACAGGAAATCAGGTAAAATATATCGTGATACAGGTGCTTGCCAATCCCTTATGCTAACCAGTGTTCTAGGCTCTAATGTTAATTCCTCTGATGAAACTGTAATCTTACAAGGTGTAGGGAATAATTACTTCTCTGTCCCTCTGTGCAGAGTGAATTTAGAGTCTGGTTTTGTTAATAGTTCCGTTATGGTTGGGTTGGTTGAGACACTCCCAATGTCAGGTGTAACTTTCTTACTTGGAAATGATATTGGTGGAAGTCAAATGTGTCCAGCTCCTCAGTTGTCTAGTGAGCCAGTGGCTGCGACCCAGGATTATGATGTCCCTGATGTGTTCTCTGCATGTGCTGTCACTAGGGCTAAGTCTAAAGTTACTGGTGACTTAGAGGATAATGATGATGATGATGTTATCCTAGCTGACACTTTTCTTGCTAATTTGGACCACTCACCAGATGAGGCAGTACCCTGTAGTGTTGATAATTTGTCTCGTCAAGAGTTGGTTGAGTTGCAGGTTGCTGACCCTGAGTTGAAAGGTCTAGCTAACTCTGCTTGCAGTGAGGAAGAGTCAGCTGGTGCTTCTACTTGTTATTATATAAAGTCAGGAGTACTTATGAGGAAGTGGAGACCCCCAACAGCATCAGACGACTGTGAGTGGGAGGTTGTACATCAAGTTGTCATCCCTCGTGTTTGTTGGCAGGATATCATTAGAGTGGCTCATGATTCCAGTTTGGCAGGACACCTTGGAGTGAGGAAGACTGGCACGCATTTTGAAACACTTCTACTGGCCAGGTATCTTCAGGGATGTTTCCTGGTATTGTAAGTCTTGTCACACCTGTCAAGTTGTGGGGAAGTGTAATCAGACCGAAAAGGTTGCACCTCTAGTTCCCATTCCTCCTTTTGAGGCGCCATTCACCCGTGTGTTGGTGGATATTGTGGGCCCTCTTCCTAAGAC
Organism: Coenobita brevimanus; assembly: GCF_032717465.1. Taxonomy (NCBI): domain Eukaryota; kingdom Metazoa; phylum Arthropoda; class Malacostraca; order Decapoda; family Coenobitidae; genus Coenobita; species Coenobita brevimanus. Next base: position 24,579,401 of record NC_137045.1, on the reverse strand, counting down.
TTCTTCAGGATTTTCTTATGTGTTGACCCTGATTGATATGGCTACTCGTTATCCTGAAGCCATTCCACTTAGAAATATCTCAGCAAAGAACGTGGTTAAGGAAATGCTGGGGTTCTTCACAAAGTTTGGTCTGCCCAAGGAGGTACAGTCAGACCGGGGAAGTAATTTCATGTCAAATGTTTTCAAGCAGTCTCTGAAAGAGCTGGGCATCACCCAGATCACGTCTTCAGCTTACCATCCCCAGACCCAAGGAGCGTTGGAGAGATATCATCAAACACTCAAATCGATGCTCAAGAAATACTGTTTGGAACATCAGAAAGACTGGGATAAAGGTCTTCCATTCGTTGTGTTTGCCGCAAGAGAATCTCCAAATGAATCATTGGGCTTCTCACCCTTTGAACTACTGTTTGGCCATGAAGTAAGAGGACCCCTTAAGCTACTCAAAGAATGCTGGCTGTCGGAGGAAGATGACGTCAACCTGCTGGAGTATGTGATGAAATTCAAAGAACGGCTGTCCACTGCTTTACAGCTGGCGAGAGAGAATTTAGAGCTGCTCAGGAGAAGATGAAGACTTGGTATGATAAGAAGTCCAGGTTACGCCACTTTCAGCCAGGAGATCAGGTTTTGATTCTGCTACCGGTGCATGGGCAACCTCTTCAAGCCAAGTTTAGTGGTCCTTATTTCGTGGAGAAGAAACTCAGTGATGTCAACTATGTCATCGCCACACCAGATCGTAGAAAGAACAAGCAACTTTGTCACATCAACATGCTAAAGTTATATCACAGGCGGGACGAAAACAACCCAGTCTGCACTGTAGCTGTTCCACCCGAGTCTGCAAGTGAAGTTCTCCCATGCAGCATGAGCCTGAGTGATAGTTTGGGGAAGAATCCTGATATCATGAATGATCTCCAGACTAAGCTTTCTCATCTACCTCCCGAGGAAAGGCAGGAGTTTTCGGCATTACTGCAGGAGTACCTGCAAGTGTTCCGTGCCACTCCAGGAAGAACCACTGTGTTGATGCATGATGTCGATGTTGGAGACGCAAAGCCAATTAAACTGCCTCCTTACTGTGTGAACCCAGTGAAAGTTCCTCTCATCCAGAAGGAGCTTGGCAACCTGTTGGACCACAAGATGATTGAGCCCTGCCAGAGCGAGTGGAGTTCTCCTGTCACTCTAGTCCCTAAGCCAGGTGGGTCACAGCAGCTTTGCATTGACTACAGACGTGTTAATCAGATAACCAAAACAGACACTTACCCTCTCCCTCGCGTGGAAGATTGCATAGACAAGATCGGAAAGGCTAGGTACATAAGTAAGTTTGATTTGTTAAGGGGATACTGGCAAGTACCTATGACTGAACGTGCTAGGGAGATCTCATGTTTTGTAACACTAGGAAAGACTTTTGCATGTTCTGTAATGCCATATGGTATAATGAATGCACCAGCCACATTTCAGAAGCTCATGAATGTTGAAACAGAGGGTTTGGCAGGGTGTGTTGTTTATATTGATGATGTATTAATCTTCAGTGACAACTGGAAAGATCACCTATGCCATGTCAGTAAATTTCTTGAGCGTTTGGTTCAGGCTAATCTTGTAGCTAATTTATCAAATTGTGAGTTTGGTCAAGCTAAAGTTCAGTACCTTGGGTACGTAATTGGTGATGGACATGTTGCACCACCAGGAGCTAAGGTTCAGGTTATAAGTGATCTTCCCAGACCTAAAACTAGGAAAGAGCTACAAAGATTCTTGGGAATGGTAGGTTATTACAGGAGATTTGTTCTTAACTTTTCAGTTCTTGTATCACCACTTACAGACCTACTGAAAAAGGGAGTTAAATTTGTCTGGACCGATAACTGTGAATCCTCTTTCAACAAACTTAAAGCTATCGTATTAAGTCAGCCAGTGCTCGCTACTCCAAATTTTGCTAAGCCTTTTAAGATGGCTGTTGACGCAAGTGATACAGGAGCTGGGGCTGTTTTGCTGCAAGAGGATGATCAGGGTATTGAACATCCTGTATCTTATTACAGTAGGAAGTTCACTCCACCTCAAAAGAACTACTCCACTATTGAGAAAGGGCTTTTGGCCTTGATTTTGGGTTTACAGCATTTTTCATTTTATTTGTGTTCTGGTTTTGACCCCATAGTCATTTATACCGATCATAACCCACTGAAATTCCTTAGTAAGTTTAAAGATAAAAATCAGAGATTGACAAGATGGAGTCTACTTCTTCAGGAGTATTCATTAGACATACAACATGTCAAGGGAAAAGAAAATGTTATTGCAGATTGCTTATCTAGACTTTAGACAGATTGTTTTAGAGTAATAAGAAATTTCGTTTGTAAATTTTTTTTTTTCTTTGTGGGGAGGTGTGGCATAGCCTATGATTTCATCATCCTTTGTGTAATTCTAACGTACAGTATGCTGCATGTTTGATCATGAGCGTGTTCTACCTCAGTCCCCCCTTCTACCGTTATAGTAGAGTAAGTCGTTCTTTCTGTTGTTCAGAGCAGGATTGTCAACTCTTTGTCCCCTATAGCTTCATTTGCGCGTCCTTCTTACAAGTTGTATCAAGCTCTGCCGGCCCCTATATAATGAGCTCAGTCTCTGCATTATTGCCACTTAGATCTACTCATTTTGTTCACATCTCTGTCCTCCCCTGTACAGTTGTTGTTATTGTGAGTGCTCAGGAAATCTCCAACCATATAGCAGCTGTGTAATTATTGCATTTTTTCTTGTACTGTGTAGCATAAGGTTAATTCTTAGGCCTAGTAAGGTTTTTTGTAATTCATGTAAGGTTCTTATTGTCAGCCATCATTAATAATATTTTGTATCTGTAATAATTTATCTCGCATTAACTGAGCATTACCCAGTGTATTCTCATTTATCAGGGCTGACTTAGATAAATTTACTCTTGCTAATTTCGTGTTAATAGAGGCTATTGCAGTTAACCATATATTTAACCTGTTTTTTGCCATTACATTATCCTTATGAGTCCTGAATGTTTTGTTGTTAGTTTGAGCATTAAACTTTAACTTGTAATTTTACCTAACTCTTTTGTTTTGAACCTGGAACTTTATGGGACAGTAGTGATTTTTAGTATTCTCACTTAAAGTGTACATTATCTTTCTCTGTTCCGTTACAATATGCTACACACGCCTTCCACGTCTCCCATCTGCTCCAATTCATATTTGCCCAATCGTTCCTCCACTTCTCTCTTATACTCTGCCTTTTTCTCATCCTCTTGTAACCTTTCCACTCTCCTTGCAACTACTCCTTCCTATATATATATATATATATATATATATATATATATATATACGAGTAGGCTATAAGGTAGATATAAGGAACAGAAGGTAAAATTTCATACCACAGTTTATTATATAAAAACTATCATTATATGCAATAATGCATACATCCTAAATCTAATGATAACTGTTGGCTAACTTTTCACATCAGTATCGGGTACAGCTTCCCTCTTTCTCAATCACTGTGTGCAACCTGTCAGGCATGGAGCTTACAAGGCCACGGATGAAGTCGTGTTTGCGTCGGCAAAGTTCCCACTGGGCGATTACGTGGTTGAGCAGTCCATTTCTTGTCCTCTCGTCTCCTAGCTGCCAGTATTAAAACCATTTCAGCCCTATATGTTTTTTTACATTTACATCGGCCCTTTTGCCAGGCCAGTCTAAGAGCTGAAGTGTGTCCTGTCTCTGAAATCACTGCTGTACTACACGTGCGGTGTGGACGTGGCACCGGTCATGCATGAAAATAACAGGTCCATCTGGGAACGGGAAACTCTTTGCCCGTAATGATGACAGGAAACATTCTCCAGGATATGGACACACTGGTCAACAGTAAAACTCCCCTCGTGCTGAACATGTCACCCAGACCATGTAGAGTCAGGTATCCCCCAGATGTTACTGGCAACGTGACCAGATCGTGTCTCCTCACAAATGTTGACCCTCTCGTATCTGCATGTGGAATATATATATATATATATATATATATATATATATTTACTTTTTTTTTTATTGTTGCAGCCATTTGCCAGAATACTAGTTGATATCATGTCCCCCTGCCTGACCTTATATTACTTAGAATTGATTCATCAAACTTTTTTTGGTGCTAAGGTCTTTGTGTAAAGAAAACAGAGGCAAAGACTAGAAGGAATCATGTCTTTTTCCTGGGCAATCTGAACAGGATAAGACCAAAATATGAAATCCTGATTCTTTTAGATGCCGGACCATATTGTCTTTAAAAGACTGGAGATGAAGGACGGAGGGGTTTGCAGACTGCGGAAGACATTTATATAATTGACCTCTTCTATACATGAAGGTCTGAATATCGGTTAACTATTGTAACAGAGGTGGACAGAAAACAGATGACTGCAACAAAGACAGAGGCTGGAAGGGGGCAATAAGAGTACGGAATTTTATCAGTAATAAAAATGGTAATATCATATACCTGGTGTTGTTTCTCCTCCAGCAGTGAACCCTACCATGCGAGGTGAAGGAGCAACACTTCTCATCCGTGAGGATGACGCGCGACCAAAAGTCTAGGTTTTCCTGGGAGCAGCGTTGAGCAAAAACTAACCTCCCCGCTCTGTGCTGTTGTGCCAAGTTCCTTCACTGTTGGATTTCTCTGGTGTATGCCAGGGCCATGCAGCCTTCGCCTGACAGTCAGTGCTGACACTTCTAAATGAAGACTGTCCCTTATGGCCACCGCATTCGTAAGAGGTGTTGCCTCTGCTGGTGCGACTATAGCTGCATTTTCAGCTTGGGTGGTTCTTCGAGGGGCTCCGGTCCTTTCTATCAAGGAAGTATTCGCTGCAATTAAATATGGCACTAATAAAAATCAACGCCGGAAGCTGAGTTTGCAAACAACATTATGTATACTTGTGTTAAAATAAATTATTTGATATGTAAATATTGTTACAAGGGCAACAGTTGTAATAAACAAACTGCTGTCTATAAAGCTAGTGGTGTAGCGAAGCTAAATGCTGCTAAAGGCAAAATATCCTTGTTTCACCCCATTGCTGCATGGGACAGCACTGTAGAGGCGATTGCTTGCTGAGGTTCATGGCTCAGCTCGTCCAGACAGACCAGGGTTACTCAACAATAACAACAACAACAACAACAACAGCTACATAAGGAGATGGGTATTGAAGTTTCGTTCTTTGAATAATTAGGACTGATTTGTATGTGACCGTCATAGCTAAGTCAAAACCCTGTCAGTTCCTTCCAAAGAAACGTAAACACACAAATATCCATTCCACTGAGATGCCTGGACACATTGTGTTTGAAATAATGTGGCACTGCATTGGAAAAAGACATCTATCTATTCTATCTATATACCTAGGCTGCTTCCCCCAAGGAAAGGGAGGTAGCCGAGACAGGACGACTCACTCTCCATTTACTCATCCATTCAAACACATTTATTCGCATCTTAGCCCCAAAGGGGAGAACGGACAGATCCTCACTGCATCACAACGCACAAGGGTCAACTGCGCAATGCAATCAGTGACATCCACAGCAGGGCCCAACAGCAGAACTGGTTTACCCCTGCCACATCATAACAGACCCATCCCCTTACCCGCACCTGACCTGACTAGCTGATCAGACCAAAAGCGGGAGAATATCCCCTCAGGGCTGCGTCATCACTTATTCATTCACAATTTCTCTCCATTTATTTCTGTCACGCACAGCCACATGCTAAGACATTTCAACAAATAACCAGTCGTAAACAAGAAAGGCAGATTACCAGTTAACTGTTGCATTACACAGCGGGTGAGAGGGTGTGGCAAGGCTGGTCCCTCTTTTCCGTCACAATGGGGAAGAGATGCAAGCAGAGAATTCAGAGGAACAGTGGTGTGTGTGTGTGTGTGTGTGTGTGTGTGTGTGTGTGGAGAGAGAGAGAGAGAGAGAGAGAGAGAGAGAGAGAGAGAGAGAGAGAGAGAGGCCAAAGGGAGTCAGCAGAGTTAAGAAGAAAGATTATAAATCAGCGCACTATGTATTAAACCTGGAACGTGTGTGTAATCCGCATACTTTGGTCTGACATGAATCTGACATGGATAAGCTTCATCATCACATAACAAAGCCTTGAAGACTAAGTACACTATGCATCAAAATCATAATTATAGATCACTTTCATCAAGAAGCAAAAATATTGTCAAAGATCATAATGAATACCAGAGACACACAGTGAATTACGTCAGCTCAATGCCCATCCCACCCTTGCAATTTCATGTTGCATCACCTCCATCAAAAAATAAACAAACGAACAACTGCCCAACAGAACATAGAGCATCTTGGCAACATAGCACCTCTCCATCGAACAATACAAATCACAGATCGCCCAACACTGTAAATCACAGACACATACAGTGCATAAACACCTAGCTGTTAGGCACCATAGCCATCCAAGCCCTTCAGCCAAACAACGTCCTTTGTGAACCACCACCGACATTCACACTTCAGAAAGTTCCCTACCCAGAGAGACGCGAGCACACTTATACTCAGTATTTTTTTTTTACTGAGGCGAAAATGCACTTGACAGGTTGGTGATGATTGGCTGAATGCAACATGTGTGAATTTCAAATCATTACCAGGTAACGCCACGTTACTTGGTAATTATTTGAAATACAACGATGTTATTCGGACATGTCGCATTCAGCCAGTCATCACCAACCTCTGAAGTGCATCTTCGCCTCAGTAAAAAAAAATAATGAGTGTAGTCAGACTGAGACGTGGTCACCACCTATCCCTGCTGCGATACCGACACAAAATACAAGTCACAAACAAGTTGCTTTGCCCACACTGAAAGGCAGCCCCCCACGCCACAGCACATTCATTCACCACATGCACATCACTGTTGCAACACGGTCTTTCAATATAACCTCAACTTAAGACTTATGGATGCGACCGGTAGAAGCTTCCGATTTCCACTGGGATCGCAACGAGATGAATCTGGGGTTGCAATAACAACAATTACAACATCCTAACCTTCGCCCGCTTTCAAACTCGAATTTACTTTTTCACCACCTTATCAAGATCCATTCTCTCTTCATGGCAATGCCAACTATATACTTGTATGTTATCAACAAGCTTCCTCACACCAACAGTTTCTCAATTCATAATATTCCTTCTTCAACCCATTTTACGCATTCCACACACATTCCAAGAGAAGTCCCATTTCCAATGCCCTTAATCTATAATTTTCGCCCTTATGCAATACAAAGAGTTTCAAGAGATTACACACACACACACACACACACACACACACACACACACACAAAGCCACCTCCACACCGCCACACCCACTCCCATACTCCCACACGCACATCCACACACCCACACCCACACCCACACCTCCATATCCCCACCCCCACACCCAGTGTGGACAATGCATCACTGAACCGAAATCTGATATTTTGTGAAACACCAAGACAAAGTCCAGCAAACATTGGCTGGGAAAGTATCACGGAACATTATATATTGCATGTAAGTCATGTATTTACTAGGCATAATGAATATTCAGGTGTGAGGTGTGTGGACGTGAAAAAAGCAACAAAAGAAGTGAACATCGGCCATCATGCGTGACGCCGCCCACTGGCTCTGGCAGCCACTAGTAATTGTGGACGTAGTGTAGGGGATACCTGGCCATGGAAATAATGCATAATAATTTTTACTATTTTTACACCCGTTGCAGATTCTTTCCATTAGTCACCCACACCACGTCAAAAAGTAAAATGGGAACGTTTATTATATACTCAGGATGTAATTTGCCACCCTCCCAAAAACTCATGCTCGAGAAGGTTGCAAACCCACTCCCACCCTCTGCCCCCTTCCTACGCTACTGTATATACCGTAGATATTTTCACTGAAATCTTCCACAGGGACCGAAAACTACTTTTAGTTTCTATTAGCACTGGAATATAATGGGGAGCTATTGTTCACAATTATTCATTATTAGTATAACACTACTGTAATACAACAGACTTATGACCGACGTTGGTACTGAAGGTTGCCACTCTCCTCCCATCTCTTTATCCACTTCATTACAGTTTTTGTAGTGAGGCAAAGCTGATGCGCTATTGCCTTGATGGAAAAGCCATTATCATGTAGAGCGATAATTTGACCTCTAAGCACGAATTTGTCGTCTCGCCGATTCACGTCGACTTACAGGGGCACGTGAAGCGGCCTATGAGCAGAGGATAGCCAAAATACCTCGGCTGAACCCCCCCCCCCTTCCACACCCCAGAGAGAGAGAGAGAGAGAGAGAGAGAGAGACCGATGGTTATGTAGGGGAAATATCATGTAAGCTACTTCATCTTAAAACATGTGATTTCCATTATTCTTTAGACTCCACCAATCGTCTTCATCTAGTTTTGAGTATGAATATGAGTTTTAGCTGTTCAGATATTTCTTAAATGTTTGAAGATCTTGATTGCATACAAATTATTTTTGGCTGCTTGGATTTTCCTTGAAGCTGTAGAACTGTTCATAGATACTGAGCTAAGATGGTTCGCTGAAATACTGCCCGTGTCTAGGGAGTAAGACATGATAACTCACTAGCACGCATAATTACATTGATTCATAGCCGACCTTCTCATATTCTGGTAGGCTACGTGCTTTTTCTGCTATTTATTATTGTATTATAATTTCTGAGGCAGGCGAATGTAAACATACTTTCATAATTAAATTAGCAGTAAGATCGAATGATATCTACGAGTATGAAAATAACATTTTCATTTCATTTAACAGTTGGTGAGCGAATGACACTGCTTCGATACTAGCCAAATTCTGGATGCTCGTGGGAGGTTCGAAGCTGTAATCTGTCGCCGGGGAAGGAGTGGCCGGGACTAGCGCTTTAAACAATGGGTGTAGTACGAACTTCTGAACGGAGCTGTACATGAGGTAAGGATAGCATAGTGTATAATAAATGCTGACCATAGCCTCTGTTGTTATATTATAACGGACTTTGTATAATACACCACACACTTTGGATAACTTTAAACATATTTCATCTATATGACACACTTTGGATAACTTTAAACATATTTCATCTATATGACACACTTTGGATAACTTTAAACATATTTCATCTATATGATATTTATAATTTAAATTCTCATCTATGAGTATACCAAGAAATTTTATTTTACTGACATTTTGTATAGTTTCACCATCAAGTAGTAATGGTGGCAAAGAATTTTTTACTGATCGGTTTTTAAAGAAAATATATTTTGTTTTAGATACATTAAGCTTTAATTTATTAGATTTTATCCATTCATTTATTAGATTTAATTCTAAGAGCAAGTTTGATTGTAGGTAATTTATATTTTTGTCTGCTAACAAGAGATTAGTATCATCAGCATATATCGTAAACTTAAATTTTGTGCTGGCATTTACTATATCATTAATGTATATTAGAAAAAGAAGTGGCCCAAGGATAGACCCTTGTGGTACACCTTTTGATAATGATTTAAAAGGCGAGAAATTATTGTTACAATAAACACATTGCATTCTATTACTGAGATAACTCTGAAATAGTTTTAGTGGGACACCTCTTATTCCAATATGTTCCAACTTATCAGTTAGAATTTTGTGATCTAATGTATCAAAAGCTTTCGATAAGTCAATAAATACCCCAACTACATAATACTTTTCTTCTAAGAACTTATAAACATTGTTAACAAACTGTAATATTGCAGATTCTGTTGATCGATCTGTACGAAACCCATGTTGGTATTCAGATAGTAGGCTATTTTCCTCAAGTTAATGTATTAATCTAACAGCAATTACTTTTTCAAATATTTTACTGAAAGCTGGTAGTATAGAGATTGGGCGATAATTATTAATATCACTTCTGCTACCTGTCTGATATGTAGGAATAATTTTGGCTTTTTTTAAGTGATCAGGAAACATACTTGTTTTCAATGTAAGATTGATTATATGAGTCAAAGGTTTAGATATTACATCTGATGTATATCTTAAAACTTTGGGGGATATATCATCATAACCTGGAGCAGCAGACTTTAAAGCATTCAGGTAATTTTCAACTTCAGTCTGTTGTGCTGGAGGTAAGTATACTGAAAAATCAGGAGAGTTATTTAAGTACCTGTTATGGTTGTTTTCCATCCCAGCTGATTCTATGTTAAAGATTTTTAAAAAATGTTCATTAAATAAGGTAGAGGTGTCAAAGCTAGGAGGCTTCAATTCAATAGAGTGCACAGAGGTTAAGTTGTTTGTTCTACCAAGTATTGAATTTATAGCTTTCCACTGGGATTTAGGATTTCCTTGACTTTCTTTTTATTGTTGTTGTTGTTGTTGTTTTTATTATTATTAGCGTTATTGTTATTATTATTATTATTATTATTATTATTATTTGGTTTCTGTCGCCCGCTTTCTTGAATAATATGCCTTTAGTAATGAACTACGACTCTCTCTCTCTCTCTCTCTCACACACACACACACACACACACACACACATCCGCATTATATTTCCTCCTTAATGCCATCTTCAATATACGTAGCATCCCTTCTCCTGTTCCCTTGAGTTTGATACTCTTCTTTCTCATCAGCTTCTGTCACCCACTTTCCTGATTAATATGCTCTCGTTATTAACCTCATCACCCCGACGACTCTTTTTATTTAAGTCCTGGTCGTACAGTGATATCCTTCTCGAATTCTGAACCTAAATATTTAAAAACTAGAGAAACCTCTCCAAAGTCAAACTGAACTATACAAATTTCACGCAGACTTTGGCCAGACTTTACATTGCTGGTGTTTAATATGCAAACTGGAAGCAAACACCAGATTACTATGAAATGTAGTCTTCAGGTAAACCCGCGTCGTGTCGCCTTTCTCTTCGTATTCCTTGGTATACTTCCAGCCCTCCTGAAAACTTAACATACTCAGTTCACGCATTTTTCATTTATTTATTTATTTATTCGCGCGCGCGCGTGCGTGTGTGTGTGTGTGTGTGTGTGTGTGTGTGTGTGTGTGTGTGTGTTTTGCTATCTCCAAGAAATTTCATTCAGCCCTGGAAGGTTTTTCGAACTACCCGTGTGATATATAACCTTCATTAACCCCTTCCCTGAAAGAACTCCTTCCTAGGTGTAATAAAATGGAAACAGCAAGAAAAAAAAAAAAAAGCATGAGACACCATATTATAATTGTATATATATATATATATATATATATATATATATATATGCTAATGTCTTCACTCTTTTCTGCAGGTCAGTTCAGCTCAATCTGGTCACCTGTACCAAAGTTCCCATTACCTGTACATGCAGTTCAGGTAAGTTCAATTATAGGCTCACATCTTGTACTAGTTTCATCATTAACACCAATATGATAGTAGCTTATCTTAATTATTGCGACACACAGAAAGTTTAATTAAGTCCTCTCGAAGTGAAGGGGTTAATTAAGGCTTTATCTTCCCCCTTAAGTTTGAAAAGTAATGGAGGGACGAATGATAAAAATGGCTGACCTTCCTTGCAGATGGCGTAGGGGGAAGCCGATCAATCTACCACCTGACCCTTCGTTTGACCCAGCCTCCTCTACACCTCGAGACGGACACCACCACCAGGCCACAAACATCCAGTCACACAGGGTTTAAAAAAAAAAAAAAAAAAAAAAAAAAAATCACAACACTACACCCACCCACCATCACCACCCCCGGCACTGAACTCAAGAGTACTGGCACTGGCAGCCGCAGCGTGGCATGACGGCAGCGTGAGATCCTGCCGATGATGGGAAAAGCAGGGGTGACAACCATCCCGTGCCAGGGCGTTAAAAACCACACCGTAAACTTTCTAAGCGTCTATAAATCAGTCACGCCTAGTACTAGTTAATTACTACACATTGGGTTTACTAAGTGTTACATAATTTCTTCATGCCTAAGCGACTAATCTGCTGGAGTACAATGGTAGCAATAATCATCCCTGATTTATTAGACCATCCGAAATATTGGTACTCTTGATCTGTTGGACATGCGCGGCGCAGCGACTCATATTGCCACCGCGGGTCTATTTAAACATGCATCACGGGTTAGTTGTGTATATATTTTACATATTTTGTAATTTGTTATAACACCAAGTCAATTAAAGAAATAAAGAAAAATAATACGATATTTCCTGTCTATTAAGGAAATATATGACACTTCCGTCTTCACATTTTCAAAGGACGATGCTTTTGAAAATAATATCCGGCAACTTTTCACGTATGTTCTTGCCTTAATATCATTATTATTATTATTTTTTTTATACAGCATAAGAAGGAATTCAATACGACATAAAATACTCTCCACAACTATTTACCTTTGGAAAACCTGCGAGCAGCATCAACGCTTATTGTACAACCAGCGATCACCTGGCTGAAACAATATTACTTGATCGAGTGATATTTATACTATGCAACAGCAAGTGTTCACACTCCAGCCCAACAAAAATAGTTGTGTGGTTAGATATGTGCTTGTGTGTGTGTGTGTGTGTGTGTGTGTGTGGTTAGATTCTTGTTGGTGTGGTTGATGCGTGGTGTTGTGAGCAGGTAAGTTGCTGTGTGGTCAAGTACTTGTTTTGGGGTTTGACGTGTTATGTTGTCAGCAGGTAAGTAGTTATGTGGTTAGATGTTTGTTTCCGTGGTTTGATGCGTAGTATTGTGAGCAGGTAAGTAGTTGTGTGGTCAGATGCGTGCTTGTGTTGTTAATGATCAGTATTGTGGTTAGATGTGTAGTTGGATGCAAGGTTGCGTGGTTAGATGCCTGACTGTGTGGCTATAGACGAGGTTGGGCTGAAGTTGAACGAATATTCTGATTGCAAAAGGTCTCATGTCAAAACTTTGCACACACTTCCTGTTGCATGTGGTGATGGAAGGTGCTCCATGAAATACAGCATGGGACATTTATATCTACAGCATTTCTTAGTGTTGAAATATAAAGTTGTGGTGATGGAAGGTGCTCCATGAAATACAGGATCGGACATTTATATCTAAAGCATTTCTTAGTGTTGAAATATAAAGTTGTGGTGATGGAAGGCGCTACATGAAATACAGGATGGGACATTTATATCTACAGCATTTCTTAGTGTTGAAATATAAAGTTGTGGTGATGGAAGCCGCTACATGAAATACAGGATCGGACATTTATATCTAAAGCATTTCTTAGTGTTGAAATATAAAGTTGTGGTGATGGAAGGCGCTACATGAAATACAGGATGGGACATTTATATCTAAAGCATTTCTTAGTGTTGAAATATAAAGTTGTGGTGATGGCAGGCGCTACATGAAATACAGGATGGGACATTTATATCTAAAGCATTTCTTAGTGTTGAAATATAAAGTTGTGGTGATGGCAGGCGCTACATGAAATACAGGATGGGACATTTATATCAAAAGCATTTCTTAGTGTTGAAATATAAAGTTAGTTCACAACACATATACTGTGCATAGTACATGGATGAAAACATGTCAAAGACGAAGTAGTGACGTGACAGTTTTAAAACTTACATCTGGCAAATGGGTGTCACTGGAGTTTTTGTATTCACGACAGCGAATTAGCAGACTGCTTATTACTGCATGCAATGTTGTTTTATCAACAGTGTGACAGCGAATTAGCAGACTGTTTATGACTGCATACAATGATGCTTTATCAACAGTGTGACAGCGTATTAGCATACTGCTTATTACTGATTGCAATGTTGCCCTCATGGGGCAACGTAGGATTGGATGTTAGATGGATGGATGAATGTGAATAATTGCAAGGATCTTTGTCATGCACGCCCAACACTCAGGCCTGTACTGTATTATGCCAGCCCCGCCTCGGGTGCCAACACCACTACGGGGGTGATATGCCACTGGCTGTTATCGTTATCTGTGCCCTGCCTCGGGTGCCAACACCACTACGGGGGTGATATGCCACTGGCTGTTATCGTTATCTGTGCCCCGCCTCGGGTGCCAACACCACTACGGGGGTGATATGCCACTGGCTGTTATCGTTATCTGTGCCCCGCCTCGGGTGCCAACACCACTACGGGGGTGATATGCCACTGGCTGTTATCGTTATCTGTGCTCCGCCTCGGGTGCCAACACCACTACGGGGGTGATATGCCACTGGCTGTTATCGTTATCTGTGCCCCGCCTCGGGTGCCAACACCACTACGGGGGTGATATGCCACTGGCTGTTATCGTTATCTGTGCCCCGCCTCGGGTGCCAACACCACTACGGGGGTGATATGCCACTGGCTGTTATCGTTATCTGTGCCCCGCCTCTCACCTACTGTACAGTACAGTCTACAAACGCAATGGGTCGTATTCTCCTTCTCTTAGCAACTTTCCCATCACCTATTCATAAGCAATTTATTTTGCCCATTACATACTTATATTCTCTTGTATATACTGATGCACTGTCGAATTACAAAGATAATTAGCATACAAAAGGATACTGGGGTGTAATTTGCGACATAAATCACTCAGGAATTAAGATGCGTTACGAAGTGTCCCATACAAAGATGCTGCGCCTCAAAGTATTCCGTACACAGGCTCAGCAGCTATTTGTATCAGCCAAGAAGAGGGAAAGAAAAAAAATAAGAAAGAAAGAAGAAGCGGAAATAAGAAAGAAAGAAAGAAAGAAGAAGAAGAAGAAGATGATGATGATGAATGATCTTAATCATAATAATCATCATCATCAACTTCAGCCAAATATCATCCTCGTCATGATACTGCCGTCCTTCTGGCCATGACAAACAGACCAGACAGGCTGCAGAACCCGGGCCAGTAAAACACAGCAGCAGGATAAACTGCCATCAAAGTAGCCAGTGAAATGCGCCACACGGACACAAGGCAAACAAACTATACCAGCATTTGTACACCTGGCAGCCCAGCAGGGGTTTTTACCTGCTTCTCAACACGCTACAGAAATGACAGTAATGACTTTTTTTTTTTTTTTTTTTACCTCAGGTTCATGAAGAAAATATTGAAATAATCCTTTACTGCTATCAAAACATTAATGCCAAAACGCCCATATTCATTGTGTATACTGTCTTGGCCTCTCCCCACCCCCACACCCACAGTTCTACCTCATCCCACCCACTTCATCTCCCACGCCCATTTCTTTATCCCCCCCCCTCGTCTTTCATTTTTGGAGGAATCTTTGACATTAATCTTGGCTGCACTGCAACCAGTAATCCTGCCACAGCCATTTCCACAGGGTACACTCTCCTGCCCCAGCCCCACCGCCCACCAACATTCCAGTCCGTCCCACCCACTGCTTTGCTCACCAAGGCCAGTACTCTGCCCGCTCTTTGATGGTTTCATGGGGCGACGCAGGTCACCAGATCAACCAACGCCCTGGCTCATTTCCTGTTCCCTCTCTCTAGACAAGTTTACTCAGCACAGTAGCGACCTTTTCTAATGGAGGGGTTAGATATAAGTTTCATTATCTCCTTCACCACTTACAGCATCTCCTTAGTTGACTGAAATCGTCTGCTTGCATCAAGAAAAAAATAAATCTTGTGTCCTCGGGTGTAAGCGATTAACACGCACCCGCTTACCAAACTATATTATGATCCGATTTATGTATGTTTGTTGGTTTGTTTGTTACCGTAACACAGCAAAAACGGCGCAACGTAGTGCAAGTTGTGTTAGAGCAAGGTACCGTTAAAATGCCCTAACTTGGAGAATAAAACACCAGTCCAGTCGGGCAACGGTTCCCGAGTTAACATAAAGTAGAGGCCGCCGAAGGCTGCCTTTAAGCAAGTAAGTACAGAAGCATCAATCACCTGGATGCCATCGTACCTATAGTTCATTCACCTCAACTTGGCCCAGAGGTTCGTCCTTATGAAGCATGTTTCCCGTAGCTCACTGGCAGGATAAGACAATACTACGGCTCTACATTCCTTCCACAGCACTTTCTCGTGACTAGCATCATATCCAAGTGTTTGTCTCTTGCTATAGCTCAGCATTCATGATGGATAGATGGTAAATTTAGGCCAAGTTAAAGTAAACAGGGTATAGTATTCAGTACTGATATTTTACCAATGATAATTTTATTGGAAAAACAAATACAGTACCAGGTACAGTCGATCACAAAAGTATGGGTGCACACTCAGCACGAAGTAATTTGACACCATGGACGACGGATACTGGAAAATACCTAATGTTTATTCACAACGCTGGCAAACTTTTTTTTTTTTTTTTTTTTCACAGACCACATACATAACCTGCCTGGGACAAATTTCCAGTTATTATCATACATACTCAGATGAAAAGCAATTAATCTTCTTGAGAGTGTATGTGAGTAAGATGGAGGGGGGAGAGGGAGGGGGAGACCGAGGATGAAGTGAAGGGATGGAATGGAGAGGGATTGTCCAGTAGAGAGGGGGGATGTAAGTTGGGGACAGGGCAGCGAAATGGCAGGGGACTGGGGGGCAAAGAGGTGATTTGTTTGTGGCCATCCCTTGAGGGATTAAGGCGTCTGGGTATAGATAGATAGACAGACAAACAGAATTCACAAGCTATATCGAACAGTTTGGATATCATCGCACCCATCCTGCTCGATTTTTTGTTAATCAACCGTACATTTGTAGCTGATAATATTGCTCAAATTTTCAGCTGAACAATTATTAAACGTGTATACCGTATAATATTCTGAAAAGTTAGTTAGACTTGAAAGGTCAAATCACTGGGTTTCAGATAAATATAAAGCAGGTGGATCAATATTTTTGTCCGCAACTGTACACAAACCATAACAGATTCCTAACAAATGAGAGGCGAAAAAAGACAATGGTTTATGCAAGTGTTGGGAGGCAGAACAGACGTGAGCTGGTGTGGGTGTTGGTGTTTGGTGAATATATGTGAATCAGTGAATAGTAATTGTGTGGGTGTTGGTGTTTGGTGAATATATGTGAATCACTTAATAGTAATTGTGTGGGTGTTGGTGAATATTGTAAATCAACAATTAAAAATTGTGTGTGTGTTAACAGTACTTAGTGAATGAGTCACTGAATAACAGTTATGTGAGTGTTGGTATGGTTTGTGAAGAGGCTTTACTGAATAACAGGTATCAGTGTGTGTGTGTGTGTGTGTGTGTGTGTGTGTGTGTTACTAAACAGCTTTTATAAGAGTATAATAATCTGGTTTTCCCTCTTCCTTTTAAGTTCTGGATCCAACACAGTGCCCATCGCTTATATAGTAGGGGGGAAAGGATGATGATGATGATGATTACGGTGGTGATGATGACCTTTGTGCAGCTAACGATGATGTTGATGATGATGATTACGGTGGTGATGATGACCTTTGTGCAGCTAACGATGATGATGATGATGATGATGATGATCACGGTGGTGATGATGACCTCTGTGCAGCTAACGATGATGATGATGATGATTACGGTGGTGATGATGACCTTTGTGCAGCTAACGATGATGATGATGATTAGGGTGGTGATGATGACCTCTGTGCAGCTAACGATGATGATGATGATGATGATTACGGTGGTGATGATGACCTCTGTGCGGCTAACGACGACGACGACGACGATGATGATGATGATGATGATTACGGTGGTGATGATGACCTTTGTGCAGGTAATGATGATGATGATTATGATGGTTATGTCGACCTATATGCACGTACAGATGATGATTAAGGTGGTGATGATGACTTTTGTGCATGTAATGATGATGATGATGATGATTAGCAAATGAGGCAGCACCTAGAGTTGGACGTCGATGGCTTCGTTGCAGCGACCTCTCGTAGCTTGTGATGCTGTACTATAGTGAAAACAAAGGAAAAAGAAAGAAATAAAGGGCGAAAGAAAGACAAGGAGAAAGAAAGTGAGAAATGTACAAAATAAAGAGAAATGAAGTAAAATGTGAAAGAGAAGAGAAGGAATAAAAGTAGACGGTCAGACCAAAGAGTTGGCCTGGGTACAGGTGTAGTAGTGTGCCAGGCCGCTCCACCTTACTGCACCTTGTGTCCTACCTCTGTCCTAGCTTGTGATGGCATTATATAGTGGTGGCTTTGATCTAATGTAGCCAGTGGTGGTGGTGCTGAGAGTTACCATGATGATGATGATGATGATGATGGTGGTGGTGGTGGTGGTTATAACTATAGATTAAAATATAGTAGTACATAGTAAGAACAGATAACAGGCCTACTGGCTTCTATCCAGGTTATCTGTTGGGGAAAAAGAGAAAAGTATAGAACAGGAAAAGACGTTCCCTTGCCCACCACACCCTCCGAACACAAGGCAGGAGAAAGAAAAGTACCCTGTTCGTTGAAAAGAAAAAATATATATATATTTCTTTAGGAGGGACAGAAATGAAATACTGTACAGTATGAAATCTGTAATCTACAGTTGTTAAAATAAGACCACACACAATGTCAGAATACTGTCACAGATAAGTAGGGTAAGGCCTTGTGTTTTATGGGGGTTACGTTACATGCACACCCACGAGAAACTAATTTCCGCCAAGTAATGAAACCTTTATAAAATGTCTGCCACAGCCATAATTTACTATGTAATGGCCTAAAAACCTTTGTAGTGGGCCGAAACATCACCAGACATTACTATATACTTGTTTAAAGTGTATTTTGAGATAAATTAGCAACACACTTTGCAAAATTCTGCCAAAATACAGCTTAAACTTGTGCATTTGTGATGGTTTACTCACCCAGGAAAAACCGGAGCCGGCAAAGTGGAGTACCGCGAAAGACGAGGCTGACTGTACTCGTGTGACTGTCGTCAGGATACACAGCAGCCTGGAAATAAACACACGCCATTACTTATTGACTAGAGTCTACAAATATTTATCCCAGCCAGGTTTGTAATGTATCTATAGTTCTTGCACTAACCACTGTTGCTGTAGTAAATTCCATTGCATTAAACACACGCCATTACTTATTGACTATACAAATATTTATCCTGACAAGTTTGTAGTGTAGCCATACTCCTTGCACTGCTGCTGTAGCTTATTAGACTGTTCATCTACAGGTAAAGCAGTTTTTCCCTATATTAATATTCCACTTCTTACCATGAATTGTAGTCGTAGTGTCGTTCTGTATATCAAACAAAATATTCACCACAGCAGTCCACCAGGGTCATGTTAAGGCTGGGGATACAAATATTAAGCTACTACTATCATTCTTTTATCATATTCTTTTAATTATACCTATTTTCATCATATACTTTATAATGCCTTACGTAATATACTCATGATACTTTCTCTTACTCTGTTTCTCTCAGCCATTCTGTCTGTATATTATACTGTGTCTATTTTACTTTCCAGTATTGTATTCCAGCTGCCGCCAAACGATTGTATTCAGTTCAGAGTGAGTCATGGCATCCTGAGAAGCAACGTAAATTGGACAACATACTAATTCATACCCCTGGGGGTAGGATTTTTTTTTTTCAAAAATACTCCCCCAGTATCCCTGCTTGTCGTAAAAGGCGACTAAAAGGGTTGGCGGAGGGTTAGTGCCCCTCCCCGGGAAACAACTAACTAAAAAAACAAACAAGAAGCTTCGGACAAGGACTGACCAAACGATGACGACCCAGGACCGGACAAAGGACTTGGTAATGGGTACATGGAATGTAAGAGGAGCGAATGATGAGGTGAAAGAGAGAGAGATTGTCCAGGTGCTTGAGGGTGCGAAAGTGGATGTATGTGGAATAACTGAAACAAAATGGAGAGGAGAAAGTGTGAGAGAATGGGAGTATGGATGGGGTATATGTGCAGAAGTAGGTGAGAATGAGAGGGCAAAGGAAGGAGTATGTATAGTTGTGAGTTAAAGATGGAAGAGCATAAGACAGTATGGATCAGTTGGGTCAAGGATTGTGTGGGTAAAGTTGAAAGTTGGAATACAAATGAGGGCGATTGTGTGTGTGTATGCGCCAACGCAAGATCGTGCTAGAAGAGTGAGAGAAGAGTTCTGGACAAATGTAGAAGTGTGCATGGAAAAGTTTGGAAGGAATGAGAGAGTGTTTTTGATCGGTGATATGAATGGTAAAGTTGGGAATGTGAAGGTGGATGGAATAGTTGGTGAGTGGGGTGTGCCTGCTAAGATAGATGAGAATGGGAGTGCGTTAGTGGACATTTGTGCTGGGAGGGGGTTGGTAATAGCCAATACCCTCTTCAGGCATAAAATGATCCACAGGTATACATGGCGAGTGATGAAAAGGGTGGGTGGTGAACTGAATGAAAGGAAGGCAATGATTGATTATGTGTGTGTGGATGAAAGGATGCGAAGATGTGTAATGGATGCAAGAGTTTATAGAGGTTGGGGGAGTGGACTTTCTGATCACTTTTTTTTTTTTTTTTTTTTATGTGACTGACTCTGGGGATAGGCTTCACAGCCTGATTTCAAGGCCCAGTGGTCTTCCTTCGTACCGCACACCTCTACATGTCACCAGAATTAGGATTCAAGTAAAATGAAGGAATAGAAGAAGGGAAAGACGAGAGGAAGGAGTAGTTGCAAGGAGAGTGGAAAGGTTACAAGAGGATGAGAAAAAGGCATAGTATAAGAGAGAAGTGGAGGAACGATTGGGCAAATATGAATTGGAGCAGATGGGAGACGTGGAAGGTGTGTAGGATATTTACAGAAGAAATATGTGCAGTATGTGATGTGGTGTGTGGAAGGAAGAGAAGACGGAGGGGGGGTGCAAGGAACAGCGTGGTGGACTGAAGAGGTGAGACAGACTGTGGCACAAAAGAAGAAAGCATACAATGAATAGGGGCGTGGAAGAAGTTGAAAGGCGGAAGAAAGAGTTATATGTAGAAAGAAAGAGAGAGGTGAAAAGGTTAGTAAGAGAGCGTAAGAAGAGAGTGGATGAGGAATTTGGAAGGAATTTGAGTGTAAAGTGGAGGGACTGTACGAAAATGTTCTGGAAAGAGGTGAAAAGAGTAAGACAGGGTGGAAGTGAAGGTAGCAGGGGAGTGAAAGATAAAAATGGTAGATTACTAGTGGAGAAGGGAGAAAAAGTGAGCAGATGGAGAGAACACTTTAAGGAATTGTTGAACATAGAGGATGGAAGTAATGCGAGTATAAGTGGCTGGGGAATGGCTGGGAGAAGGAGGAGGGTGAGAAGACAGGAAAAAATCAGTAGGATAGAAGTTGTGTAAGCAATGAAGAAAGTTAAATCGGGGAAAGCCCCAGGAATTGATGGAGTGTGTGGTGAAATGCTGAAGCATGGGGGAGAGATAGTAGTAGAATGGATGTGGAAGATGTGCAGATTGGCTGGGAGGAAGGTAGAGTCCCGGAGGATTGGAAGTCAAGTATGATTATTCCCTTGTACAAAGGAAAACGGGAAAAAGAAGTGTGTGGTAATCATAGAGGCATTTGTCTTCTAAGTGTATGGTAGTATACTTATTGACAGAGTTAGAGAAAGAACAGAGAAATTAGTTGGAGAAGAACAGGGAGGCTTTAGGAAGGGAAGAGGTTGTGTAGATCAGATATTCATTCTTAGATCTTTAGTGGAAAAGTTTCTAGAGAAGGGAAAGAAGTTGTATGCGGCTTTCATGGATTTGGAGAAAGCATATGACAGGGTGGATAGACAAGGATTGTGGAAAGTGTTAAGAATATATGGAGTAGATGGGAAGTTGTTGAATGCTGTGAAGAGTATGTACGAAGGTGCGAAGGCAGTGCGTGTGGATGGTGAACTGAGTGAATTTTTCTCTTTGAAAGTTGGGTTGAAACAGGGATGTGTCATGTCTCCATGGTTGTTCAATCTGTACTTAGATGGGGTAATAAAAGAGGTACAAGGTAGGGTACTGGATGTTGGAGTGGCCCTGGTGAAAGAGGATAGTGTTTGGAAACTCCCTGTACTGTAGTTTGCATATGATACTGTGTTGTTGAGTGAAGACGAAGGGGAGCTGCAAGGCTTGGTGGATGAGTTTGGGAGAGTGTGTAAGAAACGGAATCTAAAGGTGAATGTAGGGAAGAGTAAAGTGATGGTCTTTGAGAGAGGTGAAGTCAGTGAATGTACAGCGAGGTTGGATGGTGAGGAACTGGAAAATGTGAGTACGTCTAAGTACTTGGGTAGTGTGATGAGTAAGTATGGAGGTTTGAGGGTGAAGTGCTTGAAAGGGTACAGCAGGGAAGAAAGGTTGCTGGTTCTTTGAAAGCAGTGATAAGAAACAGGGAAGTGAGCATGGAAGTGAAAAAGTTACTACATAAGAGTATTATGATACCAACTCTAACGTATGGAAGTGAAGCTTGGACATTGTTGGAAGGACACAAGTCAAGAGTGAGAGCAGTGGAAATGAGTTATTTAAGAGGAGCCTGTGGAGTCACATGGAGAGACTGGCTGACGAATGAGGATATAAAGAAGCGTTGTGGTGTGGATGTGGATGTGATAGGAAGCGTTATGAGGAACACACTGAGGTGGTTTGGCCATGTGGAGAGGATGGAGTGTGAAAGACTGACGAAGAGAGTGTATGTGAGTGAGGTGGAGGGGGGAAGAAGGAGGGGGAGGCCGACAATGAGATGGAGAGATGGGGTGGAGAGGTATATGAGAGAGGGGGGTGTGAGTTGGAAGCAGGGCAGTGAAATGGAGGGGGATAGGGCGACTTGGAGGCGATTTGTTTGTGGCCACCCCAAACGGGATTGAGGCGTCTGGCAATAGATAGATAGATAGACTAATGCCACGAAAATGAACAAGAAAGAAGACGAGATAAGAGCAAGAACAAAAAAAATACAGTATGTAAATAGAAATGGGTGAAAAACAGCAAGAAAAGGCGAGATCTGGTAGGAAGGGTGAAGGTGTGAACTGGGTACAGGTGTAGTACTCGTAGAGTGCCAGGCCGCTCCACCTTACTGCATCTCGCCTCCTGCCTCTCTTGTTGCTTGTGGTGATAATATTGTAGCCTAGATATCATGTAACTATGGTGGTGCTGGTGGTGATAACGACAGATAAAGATATATATGGAGATTAGATGGATAGAGAACGGGAAACAATGAACAACAGAAAAAAAAAAAAAAACTTGTATATGGAAAATGAACAAATTAAGAGGAAATAAAGAATGGAGGACAGAAAGAAAAGTAAATGAAAAGATAAAATAAAATGACAAAAATAACAAAGAAAGGATTTTAAAAAAAATGAGAAGAAACCGAAAGAGAGAAGAACAGCAAAGAAAGCGAAGAAAAACGGAAAACAAGAAAGAAAAAAGGAAATGAGAAAGAAAACCTAGGAGGAGCGCAGCAGTAGTGATGGTTGGAACTGAAGACACCTTTATAAGAGTCCCAGATCACTGCACCTTACTTCACCTTGGCTCCTACTTCACTTGTTGCTTTATTGATGTAAAAAATATAGTAAAGAAAGAAAGGAGAGAAAGACGATGGAGGGAAAAATACAAGGAAAGGAAAAAACAACATAGGAAATGAAAAGAAAAATGGAAGAAAAGAAAAACAAACAAAAAGGATATAATGAAAAAGGGAAAAGGATGACAAAAATGAAGCAAAACGTGAAATAAAGGCAGGAAAGGGTAAAGAAATAAAATGCGTTATAAATGGTAAAGGTGTTAACTCAGTACAGGTGTAGTAGACTCCCAGGCCGCTGCACCTGACTTCGTTTCGCTCCTGCCTCTTTTATAGCTTCTGATGTTCTAATATAGTAAAGAAAGACACGAAAAACGATAAAAGAGAAAAAGGAAAAGGGAGGAGACGGAAAGAAAGAAGTGAGAAATGCAGAAAATAAAGAAAGGCAACGAAAGTAAAAAGGTGAAGTAGAAAGGAAGGAAGGGAGGGAGAGTGAGTGGCGTGGCACAGGGTTGAACTGGGTACACCTGTGGTAGTCTCAGGCCGCTACACCTTACTCCATCTTGTCTCCTACCACTCTTGTACCTTGTGATGCCCTGATATACTCTGCAAGTCATCTAATATATCTAATGATAAGGAGGAGGATATTGGCATTAGTGAAGCTGATTAGTCGATTATATGTTAACTGTTTGGAGAATAATGATGATGATGATGATGATGATGATGATGATGACGATGGATGATTGATGATGACGATGATGATGATGATGATGACGATGATGGCGATGATGATGACGATGATGATGACATTCGTACTGATAAAGATGATTAAGTCGATTCTGATGCTAACTGATTGGAGGATGATAACGATGGTGACGGTGGTGGTAATGATGATAATGATGACATTGGTATTAGTGAAGATGATTAAGCTGACTTTGATGTTAATAATAATTGTTTGGAGGACAATAATGATGATGATGATGGTGATGATGACGATGTGAGAATTATTGTGATTATGATGGTGATGTAGTTCGCTCTGATGATAACCTAACTTCATCTTGCCTCCTACCTCTCTTATGGAGTGAAGAAAGAAAGAAAAAATAAAGGAAAAATCATAAGAAAAAGCAGAATGTGTAAAGAGAAGAGAAAACGTGAAAAAAAAAAAAAAAAGGGAGACAATGAAAACGAATAGAAAAGATTGAAAGAGACGAGAAGGAACATGAAATTTTTAGTAATGAAAAGAAAAAAAGAACCACTGACAGAAAAAATAAATAAATAAATAAAATAAAAAAGCTTGAACTTGTTACACCTGTAGAAGTGTGCCAGGCCGCTCCACCTAATTTCATCTCGCCTCCTGCCTTTCTTGTAGCTTGCGATGCTATCATTTATTGCCTTAATATTTGTAGATGATGATGATGACAGTGACTGTGATGGTGGATATGATGATAAAAGGGATAATGATCCCAGCGATGATGATGACAGTGACTGTGATGGTGTATATGATGATACAAGGGATAGTGATCCCAGCGATGATGATGACAGTGACTGTGATGGTGTATATGATGATACAAGGGATAGTGATGCCAGCGATGATGATGACAGTGACTGTGATGGTGTATATGATGATACAAGGGATAGTGATCCCAGCGATGATGATGACAGTGACTGTGATGGTGTATATGATGATACAAGGGACAGTGATCCCAGCGATGATGATGACAGTGACTGTGATGGTGTATATGATGATAAAAGGGATAATGATCCCAGCGATGATGATGACAGTGACTGTGATGGTGTATATGATGATACAAGGGATAATGATCCCAGCGATGATGATGACAGTGACTGTGATGGTGGATTTTTTTTTTTTTTTTTTATAAATAACAGAACGGAGGAAGGAAAAACAAATGAGTAAAAAAAAAAAAAAATAATCCATACACTAGATTACTGTTGTCCTCTGTTCATAAAATATCTGTAATTAGACTTGAACAGTTGTGGGTTGAAATTTGGAGGAAAACAACTCTAGGGAAGCGAGTTCCAGAGAGATGCAGTTCGGGGAATGAAAGAATTCTGATAGGCAGAAGTTCTGCAATATGGCTGCGTGACATTCCAGTCATGAGCGCTACCAGATGCCCGTGTAGCACGAGGGAAGGAATGGAGAGGTGGCACCATGGACGCAACTTCGTCTGAGCATTTGCCAAAAAAATATCTGTAAAATAATGCAAGGGAGGCAACATTCCTTCTTACTTGCAGGGGAGGTAGTTTATATGTAATGGCAGGGTTGTTAATGATTCTAACAGCTTTATTCTGAATTTTGTCTAGTTGTCTTAATGCAACCTCTCCACAACCATTCCACAAGGGTGAGCAATATTCAAGCTGAGAGCACACATGACTCTTATAAATTATAGCTAACTGCTCATCGGCGAAGAAGTTACGGACTCTGTACTGTACAATAATACAAGTTTCTTTGAGGCGGTTTTAGCAAGTGATCTGACATGAGAGGTCCAGCTGAGGGCACTGTTAAGTGAGACACCAAGAATTTCAATACTTTTGGAGATGGGAATATTAGTAGCACTGAAGGTAATGTACGAATCTGGCAATATATGTCTATTAGTAAACTGTATATATTTAGTTTTACTAGCATTAAAAGAGACAAGGTTGTTTTGTCCCCATTCACTGATTGCAGATAGATCTTGATTTATGGAGATGGCTGTACTGAGTTGAGAGGTAGAGATATTAGACTTTGTAAATGGATGTCTGAGTGTGAATGAACTATGTAGTGTTGAGTCATCTGCATATGAGTGAATGGGATTGTGGGTGACAGATAAGAGATCATTATTATGAACCAGAAATAGGGTTGGTGTCAGAACCGATCCCTGCGGCATGCTGGCGTTGAGTGGAAATTGGAATATACATCATCTACTTTTACTCTTATTTTGCTGTCACCAAGAAATGAAGAAATCAAAGGAACAAAAGACGTTAGTCCATAGCAAGGGAGTTTGGACAGCAGGGAACGGTGCCATACTTTGTCGAAAGCCTTAGAGATATCAAGAGCTACTGCATGAGTTTCTCCAAAAAGATCAATTGACTGATGGATGGTATGAGTTAAGAGATTGAGCATGTCAATGGTGGATCTTTCGTGGCGAAAACCGTATTGTCTATCACTAATTAAGTTGTTGGATTCAAGATGTTTAACAATGTGCTTATTAATTAAAGTTTCAAATACCTTACCAAGGGAAGATGTGACAGCTGTTGGTCTGTAATTGGAGGGGTCAGACGAACTTCCTTTCTTCGGAACTGGGTGGATATTGGCTTCTTTCCATGAATTTGGGAATAAAGAAGTACGTATGTATAGTCTGAATAATTTAGCTAGGACAGAGGCAAGTTCAGGGGAACACTTTTTCAAAACAATTGGCGGAATTCCATCTGGGCCTGGAGCTTTGTTGGTAGGTAAATTGTCTAGGATGGATTTTACGTCTCTTGTCTGAATTTTAAGTGGGGCAATTTCGGCTGAATCAAGTTCCAGTACTGGGACATTCTGTTGTGTTTTAGTTATTTGAAGATGTGAATGCCACTTTGAATAATTAAACCTGGGAAAAAATAACCCGTACTAGCAAAAACGGGTACATATAAGATTTAAGGGTAATTTGAGTGTGCCATGTAGCAGGGTCCACTGGAAACACAGAAGAACGATATCCGTGCTTTGTAGAGGAAAATGATGCCTATACGTTAAGATCAAATGCAATAAATATTAGTGTTTGGCGGCAGTTTTCACTTTTTCTTTTATTGTTTGTTTTCTGGCTGCAGTGTATCCTATACTCATGTAAACTTCTCACTAAAATTTCTCAGCTATTTGTCACATTCTTATCTCCCAGCTTGTTCTATCGTCTTGGATATTAATAATTTTCATCTTCAACCTTGCCTTCCACCTTTTCCTGTCATCTTGCGAATGATCTCTATTTTATTACCATGATCCTGCCTTTCAGCCATCCCATAATCCTGCAGATATCCCCACTATTTTATTTATCACATTCTTGCCTTCCGCATTAACCCACTATCTCGTAAATTTTTCACTGTTTTAATTATCACCCTCCTGTCCTCCACATTATCATGTAAATTTTTCACATATATGTTTATCACAGTTTTGCCTTTCAGCTTATCTGATTAACCTGCTGATAACGCTGCTGACGTCCACCTGATTTTATTATCTGGCATGTCTTCCCCCCCCCCTCCTCCTCTCTACCCCGTCTTCAGTCTGTTTTCTTCTGACCACGTCCGCTTTTTTTTTTTTTTTTTTTTTTTTTTCATACACAACTCCTTTACAAGTTATCGTCCTGTTTAGAGTCAAATGCCCCATGACCTATCAATGAGTACAAACAGAAGAGGCCTTAATTAGAGTCAAATGCCCCATGATCTATCAATCAGTACAAACTTTAATGCCCCATGATCTATCAGTGAGTACAAACAGAAGAGGCCTTAATTAGTCAAATGTCCCATGATCTATCACTGAGTACAAACTAAAGGGACCTTAATTATATCAATGAATACAAACAGAAGAGGCATTAATTAGTCAAATGTGCTAATTTGCTAATGTTCTATTCATGACATAAATTGTAATGCTCAATATTGTGATGAATCATCACGTAATAATTTAACGATATTATTATGGACGAAATTGGAAATAATAGAAATGCATGGAATACCGATGTTGTTTTGACCGGCTTTTGCTTACATCCCAGCCTGCTGCTCACTCAGAGAAAGAGATGAGGGATGGGGGATGGAGTTATCCCTGTACCCTGAAGATTGGGTCTATGAATGTGCGTGGATGTAGTACAATTGAGGCTAAAAGGGAGGAGATTGGAAGAATGTTTGTGAGAAGAAAGTTGGATGTGTTAGCTTTGAGTGAAACGAAGATGAAAGGGAAGGGTGAGTCTATTTTTGGAAGTGTGAATGGAAGATTGTCAGGTGTTGATAGAGGAAGGGCAAGAGAAGTGTAAAGATTAAAATTTATCCCACCACCGGTTGACACCAGTGTAATGATAAGAATTTTTATCCATCCCGGTTGCCACCAGTGTAAAGCTCGATATTTATATTCTTACCTGTTGTGGGTACGGATCAACACATCCATGGATAATATAAGTGGTACTCGACTTAGTATAGTAGAAGGTAAATATTTAAGAAAAGAAAGAATTGTGGCAGCGTTTGTAGTTTTTGGCCGAGCTTAGATTTAGTCAGTACCACAGGTGGTCGTCGTTCCCTCAGCGAAGGAATCTTGAATTGGAAGGGGAGTGAATTTGGCTTGAGGACATAATTTCCTTGATTAGGTACACCAATAAAGAAAAGGAAATGATATATACTGTACTCTACTTTAGTAACTTGAAGCTAGTTACCACAAAACATTTTTTAATTACATGACCCTTTTTTAGTATGAGAGAAGATTGTACATGTTACCAAGGTTTTGGATGATCATTCCTCTAACATTATTACCAGACGAAACAATTTGATACATTCAAGCGATGTATGAAGTCCTTGTATCACATTTTCTTTTGTCAGTTACTCTTGGGCTCGACAATAGCCTCAAGACAGGGACCTTTTACGAGCACGGGTTATCTATTCGGGCTGACATAGCCTCGAACCAATAAGAATGATTACTTGTGTTCATTTTTTCATCCATATTATATATTCTCCTCATGTAATTTTCTAGAATCCAATATCAATTCAGTACTATTTACAGTTCATAATCATCATTGCTAAATAGTCACTAGAAATACATAATCACTCGGGCTTGTCTAGCCTCGAGGAATAATTCAGAAAAGAAATATAATCACTAAGAATACGTAATCACCCGGGCTTATCTAGCCTCGAGGCACTACTCAAACATTGTACAATCACCAAGAATACATAATCACTCGGGCTTGTTTAGCCTAGAGGTTCATTTCAAAATTACATCATTGTTCACAGTCACTAAGTTCCCTTCCACGCTCCTAACTTCCTTAGTTACAAGAAAGAAAACGGTTAATGGTTTGAATTACGCTCTTCCGTTACCAGATTACATCACTTCCAAATTTCCATTTCTTATTTACAAAATAAAATTCACTTGATAGATCAATAATACTGTTACAATTACATTTAGTTTATATAATAATTCATGGATAGTGTAATGTGTGTATGCTCAAGTCTTTGGACAATACTATGGGAAAAACGTCGTGCTCACACTGACGTCGCCGGTGTCTGAGGGACTGAACAAACGTCCATTAGATACTATAGGCGTTTTTTGTAGCACCTCGGAAAGTCAAAAGGGTTTGGGTTTCCGCTGTTGGAGTTTACAGAACGCTAAGCAATAGCACAGCCAGACGAACGAGCACTGTGAGCCCTGGAAGAACTGTCGTACATGGCCAGTCTGCAAGGAAATGAGATGACAACTTTTTCATAATGACATTTTATGCTCCTAAGATAAACGTAGGAGCATTACTTACAATTTTCGTTCCATTCCGAAGCAGAAATTAAGGCCAGTAGAAACCATTTACTCTCCTACTCTTTTCAAGTAAGCCCAACCTCGCGGTGGATTTGTAAACTTGTTTCAATGGCTGCAGTTCCTGCGGTAAGACGTATGATAAACTGGAAAATTTTGGGATCCAAGCACATTTCACGGTTCGGAAATGCATCTATTTCCCACAGAAAACACATAACATGAAAATACTTATGACTGACTGAGACGTTACGTAAGAATTTTGTAATTTTGTACTTTCGTTTGAACGAAGCCAAAACCACAGTCAATTCATTGGACGCTTTGGCCATTTTTGGGCTGGAGGCGCGAGCTGGTGCGAGACGGAACATTTAAATTGATTGATTTTCGTAATAAAGTACATTGTTAAAATTCCTTATTGTCATATAGTCATTAACATGATTATTTGTTATGCATTATAATATAAAAAATGAATAGTTATCTTCTGGTATTGCGAATTAAACACTATGCTAAACTCCCTAACTGGCTACCTTCCGCTACACAACACGCTGATTGGTAGTTTGGGTATGCACCACCGCAGAGGCAAACTCCTCGATGAGGAGTTTGACTTTCCAACAGCGGAATCTCAAACCCCTTTGACTTTCCGAGGTGCTACAAAAAACGCCTTATGTCTGGGGCTCGAGTGACTCGCTAGCGACGCCACTGCTGTCAAATGAGGTGGTGGTTTTGAAATATGGTGGGTGTCAATTCTCTTTACAATTTATTTAGCAGTGTACCCATGACGCCAGGACTTTTGATTGAATTGGGGAAAATTTGGGATTTATTCCTTACTTAAATTTAGATACTGATTCTATCACTATCTCAATTTGAATCTGAGAGCAGCTCATGCCATCTAGTGACGGCCAAGATAAACGGGACTTTAAATTCACACAAATGACATTATTTAGGCCTTTTGGACTGCTAATCTTACATATTTGGGTTCTAGCAGCTTCATTAGCAAACATTTCACAACTAGGTTACGGAAAGAATTGTATATTCATCATTATTCTGTTTAAGGTTTAAACTCGGCGCCCAACAACGACGCACAAAGGAAGGGGACGAGCTGCTCGCATCTGTCTTTCATCACTCGGCTTGACTGAGGAATTCCCATAGCTCAACATCCACTATTACATCACCCACTGCATAGATACAGAGATACATACATGTAAAAATAAAGTTAACCCTACATTAATCATTAACATATGAATTACTACTTAGGGTAGGAACTTATAAACTAATATTCAGGTTACACCCTATCTAACTTAAAATTACAGTACTACTAAACACATACATGAATATCAAATGTGTGGCACTACAGAAGGTGTGGCCTTGTTAGTGAGTCCGGAAGTACAGTAGTGTGTGATTGAATGGAAGGAGGTGTCATCGAGACTGATGTGGGTGAAAGAGAAATTTGAACGTGAGTTGTGGGTGTTTGTGAGTGCATATGGGCCTGGTAGTGAAAGCGATGAAGAAGAGAGGGAGTCTTTCTGGAATGATGTTGATGAGTGTCTGCAGATTTTTGGAGCGAATGTGAATGTGGTAATGATGGAAGATCTGAATGCTAGAGTGGGAAATGTAGCAGTTGAAGGTGTAGTTGGTATGCATTGCGTGCCTGGAATAAATGAAAATGGGGAACGAATGATAGAGATGTGTGTTGAGCGAGAGATGGTGATTGGAAATAAGCTGTTTGAGAAGAAAGATATTTATATGTATACATGGGTGAGACAGGAGGGTGGAAGGGTTGTTGATAGAGCTTTGATGGACTATGTGGTTGTGTCTAGGAATGTAATAGGAAGATTGTTGGATGTGAGAGTTTTGAGAGGGGAGGGTGGAGGTATGTCTGACTACTACCTGGTGGAGGGAAAGTTAAGAGTAGGTAAGAGATGGGTGAGAGCTAGGGAGGTTAGATGTGGCAAGGAGGTTTTGAAAGTGAGTGAGTTGGATAAAAGAAAGAAAAAGATAGAGTATCAGGAGAAATTGAAAGATGAGTGGAACGCACTGAAAGATCAGGAAAATGGCAGTGTGGAGGAGGAATGGCAGTTGTTTAAGAGTGCTGTGGTGGGGCATGCAGAAGAGGTGTGTGGTGTGAGACGTGTGGGTTGTGGTGTAAGAAAAGGAAGTGAATGGTGGTGCGAGGAAGTAAGTATGGCTGTGGCTGACAAGAGACGTGCATATGAAGTGTGGCTGCAGAGGAAGGATGAGATGTCATATGAAAGGTACAAGGAAAAGAGGAATAGGGCGAGAAGGGCTGTGAGTGACGCTAAAGTGGCAGCAGATGAGAGATGGGGTAGGTGGCTTACAGAGAATTTTCAACAGAATAAGAAAATGTTTTGGAAGGAGGTGAAAAGGGTGCGAAAGGGAGAGTCTGGGAAGGAAGAACGAGTAAAAGCAGAGGATGGAAGGATGTTAATTGAGATGGATGCAGTAAGAAAGAGATGGGCAGAGTATTTTGAAAGATTGTTAAATGTAGAGGAGGAAAGGGTGGCTGAGATTGTGGCAGATGGAAGGGTGCAAGGAATAAATGTGTTGGGAGAGTTGAATGATTCTTTGATCACGAAGGAGGAAGTGGAGAAGGCAGTAAAGGAGATGAAAACGGAAAGCTGCAGGTATGGATGGGTGTGCTGTGGAATGCCTGAAAGGTGGTGGAGTGACCATTGTTGACTGGTTAGTAAGATTGTTGAATGTGTGCTCTGTGAAAGGTATGGTGCCAATTGACTGGGCAAGTGCTTGTGTGGTCCCGTTGTATAAAGGCAAGGGTGATAAGTATGAATGTACTAGCTTTAGGGGTATAAGTCTGTTGAGTGTTGTAGGTGGCTGACAGAGAATTTTCAACAGAATAAGAAAATGTTTTGGAAGGAGGTGAAAAGGGTGCGAAAGGGAGAGTCTGGGAAGGAAGAACGAGTAAAAGCAGAGGATGGAAGGATGTTAATTGAGATGGATGCAGTAAGAAAGAGATGGGCAGAGTATTTTGAAAGATTGTTAAATGTAGAGGAGGAAAGGGTGGCTGAGATTGTGGCAGATGGAAGGGTGCAAGGAATAAATGTGTTGGGAGAGTTGAATGATTCTTTGATCACGAAGGAGGAAGTGGAGAAGGCAGTAAAGGAGATGAAAACGGAAAGCTGCAGGTATGGATGGGTGTGCTGTGGAATGCCTGAAAGGTGGTGGAGTGACCATTGTTGACTGGTTAGTAAGATTGTTGAATGTGTGCTCTGTGAAAGGTATGGTGCCAATTGACTGGGCAAGTGCTTGTGTGGTCCCGTTGTATAAAGGCAAGGGTGATAAGTATGAATGTACTAGCTTTAGGGGTATAAGTCTGTTGAGTGTTGTAGGTAAGGTTTATGGTAGAGTGTTAATTATGAAAGTAAGAGAGGGTACAGAGGGAGTGATTGGTGAAGAGCAGTGTGGCTTCAGGAGAGGGAGGGGATGCGTGGATCAGGTGTTTGCTGTGAGACAAGTGTGTGAAAAGTATTTAGCAAAAGGCAAGGATGTGTTTTGGGCATTCATGGATTTAGAGAAAGCGTATGATGGAATTGATAGGGAGGCTTTGCAGACTGTTTGAAGATTGTACGGACTTGATGGTAGGTTGCTAAAAGGGGTGAAAAGTTTTTATGTAAATAGTAGAGCGTGTGTAAGAATGGGAAATGCTGTGAGTGACTGGTTTCCTGTGAGAGTGGGGCTGCGACAGGGATGTGTGATGTCGCCTTGGTTGTTTAATATTTACATGGATGGTGTTGTAAGGGAGGTGAATGCAAGAGTTTTAGGTGGAGGTCTGAGTCTGGTGAAGGTTGATGGTGGAGAGTGGAATCTGAAACAGCTGCTGTTTGCAGATGATACTGCACTGGTGGCTGATTCAGAGGAGAGATTGAGACAGTTGGTAGAGGAGTTTGAAAGGGTGTGTGAAAGGAGGAAATTGAAAGTAAATGAGAATAAGAGTAAAGTGATGAAGTGTACGAGGTTGGTAGATGGTAGGGGGATGAATATAGCTTTGAATGGCGAGTTGCTTGAGGAGGTAGAGTGTTTTAAATATCTAGGGTCACATGTTGCTGTGGATGGAAGAATAGATGCAGAAGTGAAGTTTAGAATAAATGAAGTAGGAAAGGTGCTGGGAGGAATGAAAAAAGTGTTTAGATGTCGTTCGCTTAGAATGGATGTAAAGAGAAGGTTGTATGAGGGTGTTGTGGTACCGACTGCGTTATATGGGGCTGAAACATGGAATATGGGTGTAGCAGAGAGGAAAAGTTTGAATGTAATGGAGATGAGGTGTCTGAGGAGTATGTGTGGAGTGACGCGTATAGATCGAGTGCGAAATGACGAAGTGCGAAGGAGAACTGGAGTTGTTCGGGAGATGGCTGGTAGAGTTGAGCAGAGGGTGTTGCGATGGTTTGGGCACATGGAGAGAGTGGATAATGAGCGATTGGTGAAAAAGATAACTTGATCTGATGTGAGAGGTGTAAGGCTGAGAGGAAGACCACAAATAGGATAGATGGACAGTGTGAAGAGAGCACTGGATGCGAGAGGGATGTCTGTTGAGCAAGGAAGAGTGGCTGTGCGTGACAGAAATAAATGGAGAGAAATTGTGAATGAATAAGTGATGACGCAGCCCTGAGGGGATATTCTCCCGCATTTGGTCTGATCAGCTAGTCAGGTCAGGTGCGGGTAAGGGGATGGGTCTGTTATTATGTGGCAGGGGTAAACCAGCTCTGCTGTCGGGCCCTGCTGCGGATGTCACTGATTGCATTGCGCAGTTGACCCTTGTGCGGTGTGGTGCAGTGAGGATCTGTCCGTTCTCCCCTTGGGGCTAAGATGCGAATGAATGTGCTTGAATGGATGAGTAAATGGGGAGTGTGTCGTCCTGTCTCGGCTACCTCCCTTTCCTTGGGGGAAGCAGCCTAGGTATAAAGATAGATAGAGATATCCACAGGCTCATGGTTTCTGGCTATCCAAATTAAGTTCTCTGGCCATTTTATAACAAATGCCCTCACCTCTCTTTCTGGCAAGCTACTTACACATCCACAAATAATTTATAGTCATATCTAGAGGCATGGTGGCTAAGTGGTGGAGCGCCTGATTCGAGACCGAGTCGTGAATTCGCTTCGCGCCTGGGTAAGCTGCCTTATTGTTGTGTGATATTTGCTCCACACTTGGTGGGGCACGGGCAAACAAAGAGCACGTCAGGGAAGCAGCAGATGATGGCTCTCCGAGGAGAGCGCAGTGGAGCCAGCAAAATGGCTGACGAGGAGGCGAACAAGGGCAGGGGAAGGTGCGGTAGTTTGGGCAAACTGGCACGCAAGACGATGGTCAAGGAGGGCAGGGTGGGACGGCTGAAGCACTGTGGAACACGTGGAGCTGATGGAGGGGAGGCCGACGAAGTGCTGAGATGGAAAACCGCCCCGACACTGCCCTCAGCCCCCTAGCCCCTGGTGGAAAGGGCGATAGAAGCTTGCCCAGCTCCCCAGCAGCAGCAGGTGGAAGCAGGAAGAGAGGCCCGGTCCCGGTCGTCACGAGGGCACAACCCCGGTCCTGGTGGTGGCGGAGGGAGGGTTGTCGGCTGGGTAGTAGAGGGCGGAGGAGCCTTGACCTCCTGGTGGACCGACCAAGGCACTCCCTCAGATAGAAGGACAGGCCCGACCCCCTCGGCTGGTACGGCTGCTGTGGAGAGCTGGTCCCGCCGGGAACAGTGCTGGAGGTGAAGCCTCGATGAGAGATGGGCTGCGAGAGTGTAAGCTGCCATGCCAGGTGAGGTAGCGCTCTCCTGTCACCTAGCTGGTTGTGGCAGCCATGGCTCCATGGGCTAGAGCCCTCTGACTGACAGGTCAGAGGTTCGAGTCCACCAAGGGTCACTAGTAGACATCAGGAACGGCATCCAGGCATAAAGTACTACACACTCCAAACCAAAAGTCCTTTACCCAGGGGTAACGCCTTAGCCCTTACAAAAAAAAAAAGGGGGGGACACACACAAAAATATGACTTCTTTAATCAATAACATGGCCAGATTTGCTGCATCCTCGTTGATCACTATTTTTTTTTTCCCCTACACTCATGTTTGCATTAGTAAAACTTAAGAGAGAAGAGTAACGGGACTCGGGAGTTAGAGTTTCGTCATTTGTGTTGGTTTGCAACCCCAAACTCTACTGTATTGGTGAGTTTTTAATATTTTATTTTCAACTGCTAGGACATAAGATGAAACTTTTGTGTTGTGATTGTCGTGGTGTGTGGGGATTGGGTTCGGGCTGAGCCATTGTTGTGTTTTGTGCAACCTGTTTAAGGCCACTACCATAGTTAATATTTTACCAGTTGTGATTTAAGCATTATGTATTTCTGATTCTGAGCAGTCCTATGGTATATCGCGAAAAATTTAAAGAGGAATTGCACAAATAGTATTAATACTTATGTTTGGAATAGGCTATCTCCAAATTTAAAGATTTATGTTACAAAAGGGAGATGAATATTGGAGTGTTTTAGGTGTACATTTACAATTACAGTGAATTGTAAATAAGTGTTTTTTTTTTTAGAATTACAGAATAAAACCAGTTATACGAGGCAAACAATTATTGTTTAATTAATTCTCATCTCTTCCACAGCCTAATCAGTGATGAACAAGGTAAAATGGCTACTAGAAGAAAACCGTCTGGGGCTGAGCGTCGTAAAAGAAAAGCGAAGAAAGAGGAAGAACAAGCCAAGCTAGAGGGATCTTTCCTGAAGTATCTTAAGCATCATTCGAAGGAAGAGGAAATAATCTTCCTACAGCATCATCAGCATGTTGAAGATACCCTACAGCGTATTCAGACTACTGCTGACTTTTCTTGTGCTAGTAGATCAAAAGACTCAGTGAATTTTATCCACGGTGAAAGATTATTGACGGGTGAGGGCAGTTCACAGCAACAAACGGATCATCATGACATAAAAATACCCTCTGACAGCACATCCCCAAAGGCAGATACAGAAAATACAGAAAGCGATGTTAAAGAATTAAGTAGCAAGATTTATGATGATGTCAGTTTTCAAGTAACCGAAACAGAAACGGCAAATACCCTGAATTACTTGGCCAAAATGTGATGATAACGTCCGATGTTTGTTGGTTGAGCACGGCGTGGATCAAATACAAATTTATGATTTTCCCAAGGACGAAACAGGCAGGAAATTCTCTACAAATCACTACACAAGAAAACTACCCAATGGTGAAACACTTCAACGAAGCTGGCTGCAGTATTCCGTCTCCAAAAATAAGGTGTTTTGTTTTTGTTGCAAAGTATTTAAAAGTAAAATTAATGTTTCTTCACTAGCACAAAATGGCTCAAATGATTGGAAAAACATAGCAGCTATTCTCTCTTCTCACGAGAAAAGTATTGACCATCTAGAGAATTTTCATCAGTGGAAAGAACTTGAAAAACGATTGAAAACTGGGACATCTATTGATGAACAAAACATTAGAGCACTGAAGCAAGAAGAAGAGTACTGGCGTCAAGTACTAGATAGACTGATTTCATTAGTGAGAGTTCTTGGTGAGCAAAACCTCGCATTTCGTGGAAGTCATGAAAAATTATACACTCCTCATAATGGTAACTTTTTAAAATTTGTGGAATGGCTAGGTGAGTATGACCCTGTTATGAAGGAACATCTTCGCAAAGTAAGAAATCAAGAGACACACGTCCATTACCTTGGGAAACATATTCAAAATGAACTAATTCAGCTCTTGGCAAATGCTGTTCAGAAAAAAATTTTGGAAGCTGTTCGTGAGGCAAAGTATTTTTCGATTATTCTAGATTGTACACCTGACGTAAGTCATGTGGAACAGATGACACTGATAGTTCGTTATGTGGACATTGCCAAACCAGATATGGAAGGTAATGAGATGCAAGATTCACTGGTGAAAATAAAAGAAAATTTCTTGGGTTTCATACCATTAAAGGAAACTACTGGTTCTTTCATGACGGAAACTATTTTGCAAAAACTAGATGAATTGTCACTGTCAGTTGAAAATTTACGAGGTCAAGGTTATGATAATGGGAGTAACATGAGAGGCAAGGAAAACGGAGTACAGCGTAGAATACTGAACGTTATTCCCAGGGCATATTTTGTTCCATGTAGTGCACATAGTTTGAATTTGATTGTTAATGATGCTGCAAGATGCTGTTTGGATGCTACTAAATTTTTTGACCTCGTGCAACATATTTATGTCTACTTCTCTGCATCAACTCGCCGTTGGAACGTTCTTACATCGCATGTACCTTCACTAGTTGTTAAACAATTGAGTGAAGCAAGATGGGAGAGTAGAATTGATGCTCTGAAGCCCCTTAGGTATGAGCTTGGTAAAGTTCTTGATGCATTAACTGAAATAGCCAATGACTCTACCCTCATAGGATCAAGTGGTACGTCTACACGTGCAGAAGCTGAATCTCTCGCAAATAGCATTTCTAAGTTCAAATTTGTTGCCTCATTGATTGTGTGGTACAACATTCTTTTTGAAATTAACTTAGCAAGCAAGCATCTGCAGTTAACAAATGCGACATTGGACTCAGCCATTAAACAACTGGAGCATTCTAAAAAGTACCTTACTGACTGCAGAAGTGATAAAGCTTTTGAAGAGATGCTCGTAGATGCTCGTGATTTAGCTGATAATCTAGAACTATCAAGCGAATTTGAACCTGAGCCAATCCGCATCATAAGAAAAAAACAGCAGTTCTCATATGAAGCAAGAGATGAACCTATCCAGGACCCCAAGCAGAATTTCAAGGTGAACTTCTATTTTTCTGTTATAGACACAGCAATTCACTCAGTTTCAGAACGATTTGAACAAATTTCACACCTTGAATCTGTGTTCGGCTTTCATTACGATATCCATTCTCTAAGGGACAAGTCAACACAACAACTAATGGATATGTGCCAGAAGATGGAGTCTGCTTTGCAGGGAAAAGATTCTAAGGATATAGATGCTCAAGATTTATGTAATGAAGGTCATTGCAAGAAGACTCGAAAAAAGCTGTGGGCCTCTGAACGTACTAAAGGATATTTGTGAACAGAAACAGGTAGACAGTTTTCCAAATACCTCTGTTGCTCTTCGGATACTCATGACTCTACCTGTTAGCGTTGCTAGTGGAGAACGAAGCTTCTCAAAACTTAAATTAATAAAGACATACCTAAGATCCACAATATCACGAGAGACTTTCTGGACTAGCCACTCCTTCAATTGAGCATGACATTGCTCAAAGACTATGTGTAAAGGAACTGAAAACAGATTTTGCAAAGCAAAAAGCTCGCAAAGTTAATTTCTAAGATAAATTGTCATTGCAAAGGTTTATTTTTAGTTCATGTGCAGTTGCTTTTCATTTTCATGTCAGCAAATAGATAAAGTGTTATGGATCTTGATGATAAATAATAAGTTTTATTATGAGAATAAAAACATACTTTTTTTTTTTATACTTTTATGTATATAGATATTGTACATCAGTTTTATTACAATTAGCTTCAAACTGATGTGTACAGGTATGTTAATAAAACGTCACATCATTCACATGTCTGCTATACAGAGGGGAAATGAGATGTACTACGTACATGTTTATTAATATTGGATTAAAAATGCACCATAGTCATGTTTTTCTCTTCCAAGCTTGTGTGCATAAAAATTCAAGATGAGTGGGAGAGTGGGGGGCGACACCACCAGTTTGCCTAGGGCGTCAGATGTCCTAGGACCGGCACTGTATATATATATATATATATATATATATATATATATATATATATAGGCTGCTTCCCCCAAGGAAAATGGGGTAGCCGAGACAGGTCAACACTTACTCATCCACTCTAACACGGTCATTCGCATCTTAGCCCCCAAGGGGGAGAGGGGTGCTTTCAAAGCTAGTATTCCGCTAGATGGCTCCACTGTTGCAGTAAACACATTCCCCGCACTGTTTAAAAAGCATATTTTTCTTTGTTAAATATCTATACTGTTGTGTGAAAATGTGGATCATGGTAATGTCATATGCCGAAATATAAATAATACCAATAGAACACGTATATATAACGTATCGTGAAGTGTTTATATTTATCATAAACGGAAATTAAAATATCACTGATGGCATGTGATGGCAACCCGTCCTTCCAGTGACCCTATATTATTTAATTTCTGCTACATTTAGTGCAAATTTGGTTCTTATAATACATTGTCTGTTCAGACTGTAAAGTACGCCTAGTGGGTATCTAGACTCATCCAGTTTCTATGTGGGCAGAAATTTAATGTTGAGTAAATACTGGCATTCAACATTTTGCTCGCTTCCTTCACGCATGCGCACCACAAGACAGTCCCGTGTTTAAGTTTTTTCACGAGGGATGTCATCATGTCAAGTTTCCAAGAAAAATTTTATTTTGATGGCGTGTAATGTCACGGATTCACTCAGAGTAGAAACAAACTAAATTCATAACATTCGTCATTGGTTCATAAGTGACTATGTACAGGCAGTGTGTTTCATCGAGCGATATCTT
The DNA here is from genome assembly GCF_032717465.1 of Coenobita brevimanus. Lineage (NCBI taxonomy): Eukaryota > Metazoa > Arthropoda > Malacostraca > Decapoda > Coenobitidae > Coenobita > Coenobita brevimanus. The sequence goes on along the minus strand of NC_137045.1, from coordinate 24,539,165 downwards.
TGTGTAATTGTCATTCCCACATCTTGCCTCTCTAGCTCTTAACTAAGCTACGCCCATTTCTCATGTCCCTGTACCCGACGTTGGTTACATTACTGTCGTAAATGGACACACCCACAAACACATATAGTTCAGTAATGCGACTGTTGAGCTGAGAGAGAGAGACCTTCCCCTGCAGCTTCCTTGCACCGTGAGTTTGTCATATTCATATGTATCATTGTAGCTTTTTGTAAATAAAGTGTTACAGTGAAGTTTTGCCTTTTTCTGTTGAGAACTAGTGGTTATTTTAATTTTTACATTTCACCAAGTGCCTACCAAATAAATACCTTAAGGTCATCTTATCATCAATATCTCACACACATTGCCTCCTCTTGGCAAGTCCCTAATGGTATGGTCATGTGAGAACTGTCTCCAGGCCACCTGTCCACACACATATGTTTGTAAGATCTTCCACTGACTGAGTCAGTAGCTTGTGCACATACCAGTCCTCTTGACCTGGATGCAATCTCACTGGGGGTAGACATTTAAGAGGATGCAGTAGTATTTACTCATGTGTTCTCACGATTGCATATATATATATATATATATATATATATATATATATATATATATATATATATATATAAAATCGTGAATACTGAACTTGACTCCGTGTGAATCTTGTGGATCACTTGGAGGCGATGTCTTGGCTTGTGTACCTTCCACAGTCGTCTGTCCTCGGTGAGACCGGGCAAAGAATGACGCGTAAACGATCTTGGTTTTGGGACGGTTCCTCAGACCGGATGATTTATGATGGTGAATGCCAGTATTTACTCAACATTAAATTTCTGCCCACATAGAGACTGGATGAGTCAAGATACCCACTAGGCGTACTTTACACTCTGAACAAACTATGTATTAAGAATCTAACTTGCACTAAATGTAGCAGAAATTAAATAATATAGGACCACTGAAATGGCGGATTGCCATCACATGCCATCAGTGATATTTTAATTTCAGTTTATGATAAATATAAACAATTCATGATACGTTATATATACGTGTTCTATTTGTATTATTTATATTACGGCATATGACATTACCATGATTCACAATTTCACACAACAGTGTAAATATTTAACAAATAAAATTATGCTTTTTATACAGCGCGGGAATGTGTTTACTGCTACAGTGGAGCCATCTGACGGAATATTAGGCTTTTCAGAAGCACCCCATTCCTCACCGCACCACACCGCACGAGGGACAATTGCGCCGTGCAATCAGTGACATCCACAGCAAGGCCCTACAGCAGAGCTGGTTTACACCTGCCACATCATAATAGAACCATCCCTTTACCCGCATCTGCCTGATCAGCTGATCAGACAAATGTAGGAGAATATCCCCCCAAGGCTGCGTCATCATTTATTCATTCACAATTTCTCTCCATTCATTTCTATCACGCACAGCCACTCTTCCTTGCCCTACAAACATCCCTCTCACATCCAATGCTCTCTTCATATATATATATATATATATATATATATATATATATATATATATATATATATATATATATATATATAAATCGATCGACAGAAAAACGCAGGCAGACAGATAGGTAGGAACAGATAAGCAGACGGATAAATAATAATCATGTCAGCTCTGTGCCAAACCGCCTGCAAGAAGTGATTGGAAAATGGAAATAAAGGCGGTTGGATTCGATACTGACAGAGAGAGAGAGAGAGAGAGAGAGAGAGAGAGAGAGAGAGAGAGAGAGAGGCATATAGACATAAGGGAAGGTGTTAAGAGAAAGTAACAGGGACAGAAGAAAGGAGGAAATCAGATACTGAGACAGATAGACAGACAGACCGAGTAGATGAGGAAGGGAGAGAAGAAAGGAGAAAAGCAAATGTTGAGAGACAGAGTGTATGCTGACGCCGCTTAAAAGCTGGCTACATCAGTTATCTTTAAATGTGTTAAAATGCTTTATTTATTTTATACTAACATGCTTTATTTATTTTATAATAATTATATCAGTAAACGTATACTTTGCATTGACGTTATTCTTCACCTTACAGAACCTTTGAGAGAAAGAGAGAGAGAGAGAGAGAGAGAGAGAGAGAGAGAGACAGAGAAAGAGAGACGGGGGGGGGGGGATGACGGGATGTATGGAGGGAGGGAGAGAGGGCAGGTGAGGTGAGGAGTGGTCACTTGTCCCCTGAGGCAAGGAACGGGATGGGAGGTACGGTTCATATGGACGAAGATTTAATGGAAAAATCGAATAGGAAAGAGAATTTCTCAGCCCAGCCCTTGAGTGTCTCTGTCCATGACTGTACACAAGGGTATGTCTGAGGAAACAGGAACGACAGACTACAGGACCAGGGAACCCTTGTTGAAGCCTGATGCTATCAGTGATTATAATATCAGCACGCGACTTGTTGATAAGTCAGACATGCAGATTGGTGAGGTTGACTGCCTACGTAAGTCCTGCCGGTGGTACAAGATGGCATTTTTACACCTTCTTGATATCGCTGTCCTGAACAGTTTCACACTGTTCAACGAGGTCGTCAAGAAATTTCTCTCTCTACAGAAGTTTGAGAGAGAGTTTGCAGGTGAACTCCATGAACAATATTCAACCACACAGGTGCCAGGTGCGAGGCGGGGAATGCAGACAACACCTAAACCTGACAGGCTAAGCTGTGCTGAATATTTCCAGTTGCACAGGCTGGTAGACACTGGCTGCACCACAGCAGGTCGTCAGGTGTACAGGTGGTGCCACGTATGTAACACCACCAAATGTCATCTCCCAGCATGAAAAGAGAGCCTACCAATGTGCAGAGTGCAAGGTCCCTCTATGCCCTAAATGTTTTAGCGAGTATTACTTTGAGAGTAAGTAATGAGAAGGTGTGAGGGAAAATGTAAATAGTATACAGGTACACACAAGTGTGATGTTTCTTATACATAAGTGAAATGTTAGATATTGTAAGTTATATCTAGTAAGTGCCATAAGTGTTTTATAGTAAGTTTTACAAGTGCAGTGCAATAAGTGTTACTGTTTATGGTTATTTGTGAAACAATGATTGAAAATATCTTGAGTAACCTTATCTGCCACATGAAAGAAAACCAAGAGTCAGCAAGCAAGAAAGAGAATGACCTGGTTGGCTATAAATTTTTTCCCTCGTTACTCAGTAAGTAATGGTGAATACGTGAGAATAAATGTATTTGTGATGTGAAGTACAGAAAATGTAAGTTGAGTATTACATTAGGAATATTTTCACGATGCCACTGTTTAATACAAATCAGTCTGAATTTTAGTCCAAGTAATTACCTCATACTCAACCATACTGTGTGAAACAGCCACAGTATTTCTCAAAGTGCAATTTCCCGTAATCGTGATTTCAAGTGCAAATATGTCATAGTAGAAGGAAATTATTATAATTGATGCAAGAAGTGAGTACAGAAAATAAAGAGCTATTCTTTTCCCACACATCTACTGGGCATCGTGGCACTATGAAACAGGCAGAAAACCCTTTGGGGAGCCACATGGACAAGGTAATGTCTCATCCTTACGATGGTAAGATGTCAAAGATTGAGTGGAAAATTCCAGGTTTTCTTGAAGGAAGGCCAGGCAGTGTTACAATCACCACTCCAGTCAATGCGCCAACACTAGCCAGCAAGTCCAAGGTCACAGCCAGTGGCACGCACTCGGAAACACGGAAAACCAGTCATCTTTAACTTATCCTTATCAACAGGACCACCTGGAGACCTTAAGTATTGTTAACTTTTTCTCCAGCTATTTTAGTATGGCAGATGTTAGGGTATAAGTAGGGGTATTTTTTCCAAAATTACAGAAATCCCCTGTAGTGAGGAGTGGGCAAAGTCAGAAAACCTCTGGTGCATAGGAGGTTAACCACAGGGTAGATGCCACCATCTCATTTTTGCCATACTTGGCCACTGCTACCCTGCGATGGTTTTCTAGGCTTCCCTTCATCTCCTCGTCTGTGAACACCTCGGGGATGTCCTTGGACAGGTATAGATGCAGGAACACTGCTTCAGCCCTGTGATTAACTAACAGCTTTTGACATCCCTCACAGATCTTTACAGCAGTGACCCTTCCCACCTTTGTTGGGTCAACCCTAACCTTCTGCCACCAATCCCAGTCTTCAAATTAGTAGCCCATCCTTTTATCAGGATTTCTATTACCCTGTTGAGGGCAGACATATTGGTACCATTCCAGGACACAGCTGGTCGACCCATCCCACCCCATCCTGGGATTATCATCCCTGTCCTGAGGACTGACATCCTCTCCTTGGATGAAGCCCAAGTAATAAGAGACAAACTAATTTTTGGGGGGACTGTAACGAGACCATCAGCTGTAGGCTAAACCAGATACAGTAAAAGTCCTATTATTCGGCAGCTGATTGTTCGGTAGATCCGACATTTCGGCAGTTTTGAGAAATAGTCCCATTTACGAAAATCATTGATTGTTCGGCATATGTCCGGAATCATCTCGGCAGTCTAGGAAGTGATATCTGTGGATTGTAGGCCTAATGTTTCATTACACTTCTGTATGTTCACTAATTTCTATATTTTTATTCAGATTCAGGTATAGTACTGTATTGATTACAATATTGCACAGTATCATACACTACAGTAACCACCCCCACCAAATTAGCGAGGGTTACGTTCCAAGCCCCCACGCTAATTCTTGAAATTCTTTCATTCTTGATGCCTTCATGAAAATGACTTACTGGTAATTGAGTAGCCCATGACACTGTAATGCATTACCCATAAATAAATGTTGCTTGTTAAATCAGTTTCCCCGTTGTTTTTAGCTGTACGGCTGTGACAGCTCTAGTATTTTTATTCCTCAGCATAATGGTGGGACTGGCCTGTTTAACTGAACCTAACCTAACCGAGTTTAACTGTATTTAACCAAACCTAACCTAAAGTCAGAAAAATACTTAAAAATAAACTGGAGGAATATGAATTGCTAAGGTCTCTCTGATGAAAGTTAAACGTACATTTAGTTCTCATTCTTTTGTTTGTTTTTGTGCTTAACGTGAAAGAGAGAGCATTGATGCAAACAGTAATATATCCCATTAACCCCTTAATAACCTCCGACATTGAACAACCTTTTAAAGTGCCGATGTCAGTGATGTTAAGTTAGTGTGAGCTATAAAGAAAACTGAACAATTATGGGGAGGGAACGAAGGTCACTGGTATGTTTGCATGACTACGCTACAATTCCAAGCAGTTAGGCGGTCGGTTAATCTCAGATGTTGTCACCCATTTGGTAAATACACCGTAACTTTATCAATCTTTCCGTGACTCATAGCGAATCATAGCATGGGTTTAGGAAGCTAAATAACACATTGCTAGGTGAGCCAGACGATTATTTTCCCATCTTTAAGAAAAATAAATTGATTTCAGAAGAATGGAAGAACTTTACGTACTCAGAGAGGGATTTAATTTCTTCCATTTTCTTATAAGATGTGAAGATAATCGTCTGGTGCACCTAGAAATGTGTTATTTAGCTTCCTAAACCCATGCTATGATTCGCTATGATTGGAGAATTAATAAAGTTACGGTGCATTTACCAAATGGGCGAAAACATCTGGGATTAACTGACCCCCTGACTGCTTGGAATCGTAGCTAGAGTCGTGTAATCATACCAGTGACCTTTGTTCCATTCCCATAATTGTTCACAGTTTTTCCATATTTCACTAACTCGACATCGGTACTGTAAAGGGTTGTTCAGTGTCGGAGGTTATTAAGGGATTCATGGAATACAATACTGTTTCCATCAGTACTCTCCTTTCACATGTAAACAAACAAAAAAAAAACGAACAAAAGAGTGAGTGCTAAATGTAAGTTATAACTTTCATCAGAAAGACCTTACCAATTCAGATCTCTTTACTTTATTTTATGCAATTTTCCGACTATTTTATTTTGTTTGGAAAAAGTACTATATACAGTACTCACTTCAAACATATTTGTAATAATATAAGTAGTGATGAGTTCACCAATACAAGTGATGTACTGAGCTGGTAGGTAATATTCCGTATCATTTCGGCCATCCAGGAAGTGTTATCTGACTTGTATGCCTACTGTGTCATTACACTTGTATATGTTCACTAATATATATATATATCTATATCTATATCTGTCTATATATATATATATATGTATATATATATACGGTACTGTATTTCAGATTCAGTTATAGTATTGTATTGATTGCAGTATTGTACAGTATACAGTACTCTCTCCAAACACAGTTGTAATACCGTACCGTAGGTGGTGATGAGTGTTCACCAATATATTTAAGGTACTGAGTGGGTAGGTTTTTGATTATTCGGCAAATCTAATTTCTCGGCATCATCCTGGTCCCATAGATGCCGAATAATGGGACTTGTACTGTACTGGGGCTCCTACCCAGGGAAGGGGCCCCTATCATGAGGTCTTGTGTGATGGCAGTCACTGTAATATTCACCACTTATCAATTTATTTATTTTCATAAATGTGGGCCCCATCAATGGTGGCGGCTTTGGCTGTGAGGTATTCAGCCTAGTGATTAATCCACCCCTGCATGTACCCTCTTGATTGGGCATAATTAGTTGACACCAAGCCATTGCGAAGGACTGTCCTGTCTCAGTATAAGCACTGTCTTTATCCTATGGATTGCACAATTACCCTTTTTTATCTCACCCCGTGGTGTGCAAAAAATGATTTTTTTTTTTTAGTTTTTGTTTATTATAAACTTGAAGATAAACATCCGGGGCATCATCTGGTGAAAAAAAAAAAAAAAATCTCTCTCCTTTGCATAGCATCATGCATAAGTTTGCATAAGGGTGGTAAAAAAAAAATGGTTTTTGTTTATTATAAACTTGAAGATAAACATCCAGGACATCATCTGGTGAAAAAAAGTCTCTCTCCCTGTCTTTGCGTAGTGCCATGTGTAAGTTTGCACAGAGGTGGAGTAGTTTGCAGTGATGCATGGCCACTGGAAGGTTAGCACAGCCTAAGCTGTGGCTTGCAATGCAATGTTTCCCAGCCCGAGCTGTGGCTCGCAATCCACGGGTTATAATCACAAATGAATCTTTGTTTGTGATGCCATCCTACTGTGAATGACTGTCCCACCATAATATGAGCACAGCACATTGTGTGTCATAATAGACCACACTCTGAAAACCTATTGGTAGCATCATACCATCATAAATGATCACATCCTACCTCAAATACAACAGGGTTATACTTTCAACAGATTCCCGGCTCTTTTTCTTTCACAGCCACCAAAACTTTATCATATCTTGCCCTTCCAAGTTCCATCATACCCTCTGGTTATTTGCCTTCATATGATGCATTTATTTCGATGTAAGCTGTTTGTATTATACTGCACATCTCCTAGTGCACAGTAATTTGAGTGAAAAAATACACCTTGCCCAGTGAAACATGTGCATTGTAAACATAATAATGTACTAATGCTATTAAGGGTGACATCTTTTACTAATTTTTTTACTTATATTTTTCATGGCATACTTGACATTAGTGATCTAAGCATCCAGCTAGTGCTCTACCTTGCAATTAAAGTACCCCCCCCCATGACAAAAATAAAACTTGAGGCAAAAGTACTGTAAAAATTGTGTTCCATTAGACCTGCCCCAGTAAAGTGAAAACAAAGATTACTCTCACTACAAGGTGGAGCACTTGCCATGTGCTTAGACATTATCATCCCATAATAAAATGTCATACCATGAGGTAAGTTGCTGCCAATAAAGAGCAACAATAAAAGACTGCAAATACACTTTAGTTAAATTATGCTGTATGTTATTCTTACCTTTCTAGGAGTAATTGCACTGCGAATAAAGACTGCAAGTAGGCTTTAGATAAATCTACGTACATTTGACATTCAATTTTTTTTTTTTATGCGAAGAAGGAACCAAAGGCTGCGAGCCTGCAATTATTGTTCCTTCCAAGAAAAAAAAGAAAAATACAAGAGAGAGCTAAATTCAAGATCCAATCATTATGAGATGCCTGGACACACTGCATTTGAAAGACTGGAGATCATAGGAAGCAGGAAACACAGACAGAGGGAGACAGTTCCAGAGTTGACCTGTTGCATAAATGAAGGAGTGGGAGTAACAGTTAACTCTTGCATTAGAGAGTTAGACAGAAAAGGGATGAGAGTTTGTTGCTAGACGGGTGCTACGCGCCCGTCATAGAGGTGGAGGAATGCATGCAGACAGTTCAGAAGAGCAGTGACCATTGAAGTAGCGATAAAAAAGAGATAAAGATGCAACACTGCGACGAAGAGACAGAGGTTGAAGGGAATCAGTAAGAGGAGGAGAGTTAATGAGACGAAAAGCCTTTGACTCCACCCTATTGAGAAGCGCTGTATGTGGAGAGCCTTCCCACACATAAGAGTTGTACTCCACACAGGGGCGAATAAAACCCCTGTATAGAGTCAACAATTGTGCAGGGGTAAAGAAGAACGGAGTTGGCTTAGCACACCTAATCTCTTAGAAGCAGATTTTACAAGACATGTAATATGATCTTTCCAAGATAAGTCCTGAGTAAATGAAACCCCAAGCATGTTCAAGGATGATGCAGGATTAAGCTGAATATTATTAAACATTAGTGGGTATACCTGTGGAAGATTTTGCTGGGTTGATAGGTGTAAAAACTGAGTCTTTGATGCATTAAAAACAAACATATTATTTTTACCCCAGTCATAGATACGAGCCAAGTCAGACATTAGGTGTGCCATAGCCTCATCCCTTGTTTGTTGAAGTAACTGCTGAGGTGGGCGTTGAGAGAACCGAATGGAAAGATGAAGGGTGGAGTCATCAGCGTATGAGTGGATAGGGTTAGTTGTACAGCTTAGAAGGTCATTGATGAATAAAATGAAGAGAGTTGGTGATAGGACAGAGCCCCGAGGAACACCACTGTTGATAGATCTAGGAGAAGAACGATGGCCGTCTACAACAGCGGCTATAGAAAGTGGGTAAAGGAAACTGACACTGTACATTGCCTGTTACATTACAGTAAATACTACATATTAGAGAACAGCAAAGCAAACAGTACAGAACACCTGCATGTACATTAAACATAAAAAAAAAAAAAAAAAAAAAAAAAAAAAATGTATTCCACCACTGGCACAGATAGTCATTGATAACCACCATAATCCTGCACTAAACTATTTACTGCTTATACACTACTGCACATTTTGTTGTTTGGTATTTACGGGGAAAGTGTGGGTAAACTCGCTGTACATTAACTGTTACATTACAGTAAATACTTTGCAACATATTAGCAAATACCAATGCAAACAGTACATAACAGCTGCATGTACATTACCATGCTGATGGGTGCATCTGCGTGTCCATTCTATTACTGAACAAAATTTGTTAATTGAACATAATGTTCGGTCAACTCAAACTGGTTGTTTAAACTGAAATTCATTACAAGAGGGTTCAGTATATCGAGGGTTTAGTGTATGTAGAGTTTCACACTATTTTATCACCCATGGTTAATAATGTTTTGGCTCAATAGATCGTATGACACGCTGTATGAGGGGTGGCCTGCCACAAGTACCAATAGTGGCTAAAGGGACACTACAGACCAAAAGACTCACAAGTATTTTTTTTTTTTCTACAACTCACTTTTTACAAATTTTACATTTTTTTTGGCAATCCAGCATAAGAGATAAAACATATCTTCTCCCTCACTTATTAGTGAATGGCACCATGCCTGGTTAAAGCCTAGCTTCATCTTCAAGCTTTGCCACATTTATCATAAATATATAGGTTATAGTAGGACTCGCGTAAATTTGCGGCTTTGGTGTGGCCCGCACCTGTGTACAATGGTGCCACGTTTCCTCAACTTGCGATGTGAAACGGAAGCTATTTATGTACAAGGTAACACAAATACGATAAATTCAGATGAATAAAACTTACACTTGTGTATTTTGATGGATGAATCAACAGTAATCTTATTATGCATAAATATTTATACAGTAACACAGAAACATGGCATACAATATGTACAGTGTTGCTAAAAGAAATTGTAGTCACTTTTAATGTTTTTTAGCGTAGTTTTAGGGTGGGTAATAATATTGCAGTTATGGATATAAGAGAATGAGCCCGAAAAAAGAAGAAATATGCCAATATCCAAAGTAAAAGAAATAATTCATATAATTCTTGTGAGTGGCAACACTGACACACCCAGTCTGGCCTAAGGTAAAGTATGTACCCTCCGTAGACCCAAGCATAGCTTGTACAGGTGTTGCTAGGGAAAAATGCTCACATTTACTGGCTTTTACTGTAATTTTAAGGGAAAAGGAATAATGACATTCATAATCATAAGCTAATATGTAGGACAAAATAGTAGGCATATGCCAATACCGAAGTAAAAAAAAAAACATTATTCACTCGCGAGCGGCAATACTTCCACATCCAGTTGGTGGCCTTGATCTCAGGGGTGGTGTGGAAATGATGTCAAATTTACAGTATATACAATATTATGTAAAAGAAAATATCCAAAATGTCTCTTGCAATAAAAGAGAGAGAGAGAGAGAGAGAGAGAGAGGCAGGCAGGAGAGGGGCAAGGTTGAATGCATTGTCGGCATGACGGGAGGTGGTGGTGGTGGAGGCATTGTCAGGCTGAGAGAGAGATGGAGGAAGGGGACAGAGAATGAATGAATGAAAATCAATCATGGTACTGCAATAACGGGTCATCTGTCGCTGTATACAAAAAATGATAAATATCACTAAATATAACAAAACCAAATTAACAAATGAAAGCACAATTATAAACAACTTATAAAAGAATCAAAAGTACTCAGGGTGGCTCACATCTCCCGCCAGGAGAGAGAGAGAGAGAGAGAGAACGGTATAGAAAACGTGGCAACATTGTACTCAGGTGCGGGCCACACCACAAGCGCAAATTTACGCGAGTCCTAATATAATTGTTTTCACACCTGAATGAACTGTCAGGTGGCAAGTGAATTTTTTCTACACAGTTTTCCAGTCATCACATTTGAAATTTGTTCACTCTTCAACTGATACTGGAGAGGACTTTTAAAAAAATAATTTACCCAATTCATCACAACTTTCTTCACTCCATAATGATTTAGACAGTGTTGGATGACATCGACCAAGTTAACCATTTACCACATTCAGCACACTAGAAACTCTTCCCTCCACAGTAATTTAATATGTGTCTGGTGAGATGACTTTTCAAACCAAACCGCTTACCACAGTTATCACACTTGAAATTCTTCACTCCTGAATGAGATAATATGTGTCTGGTGAGATTCTCTTTCCGTGCAAATTGTTTACCACATTCATCACACTTGAAATTCTTCACTCCTGAATGAATTAATAAGTGATTAGTGAGTTCACGCTTCCGTGCAAATCGTTTATCACATGCATCACACTTGAAATTCTTCACTCCTAAATGAATTAATAAGTGATCAGTGAGTACACGCTTCCGTGCAAATCGTTTACCACATTCATCACACTCGAAATTCTTCACTCCTGAATGATTTAATAGGTGTCTGGTGAGATTCTGCTTCAGTGCAAATTGTTTACCACATGCATCACACTTGAAATTCTTCACTTCTGAATGAATTAACAGGTGTTGGGTGAGATCACACTTCCTTGTAAATCGTTTTCCACATTCATCACACATGAAATTCTTCACTTCTGAATGAATTAACTAGTGTTGGGTGAGACAATGCTTCTGTGCAAACTGTTTACCACATTCATCACACTTGAAATTTTTCACTCCTGAATGAATCAATAGGTGCTGAGTGAGATGACTCATACCTGCAAATCATTTACCACATTCATCACACTTGAAATTCTTCACTCCTAAATGAATTAATTAGTGATCAGTGAGTTCACGCTTCCGTGCAAATCGTTTACCACATTCATCACACTCGAAATTCTTCACTCCTGAATGATTTAATAGGTGTCTGGTGAGATTCTGCTTCAGTGCAAATTGTTTACCACATGCATCACACTTGAAATTCTTCACTTCTGAATAAATCACTAGGTGATGAGTGAGATTATGCTTCTGTGCAAATCGTTTACCACATTCATCACACTTGAAATTCTTCACTTCTGAATGAATTAACAGGTGTTGGGTGAGATCACACTTCCTTGTAAATCGTTTTCCACATTCATCACACATGAAATTCTTCACTTCTGAATGAATTAACGAGTGTTGGGTGAGACAATGCTTCTGTGCAAACTGTTTACCATATTCATCGCACTTGAAATTCTTCACTCCTGAATGAATCAATAGGTGCTGAGTGAGATGACTCATACGTGCAAATCGTTTACCACTTTCACCACACTTGAAATTTTTCACTCTTGAATGAACAAGTGCATGTCGGAGTAGACTTTTCTCACAAGAAAATGCTTTACCACACTCTAAACATCCGAACTGCTTAACTTCAGCTGAGGACACTGTGTCCAGGACAGTCTCACTGTCACTGAGGAACATTTTGTCACTCACCTCACAGGAAGGAGTATGTATAGTTGTGAGTAAAAGATGGAAGAGGAGCATAAGACAGTATGGATCAGTTGGGTCAAGGATTGTGTGGGTAAAGTTGAAAGTTGGAATACAAATGTGGGCGATTGTGTGTGTGTATGCGCCAACGCAAGATCGTGCTAGAAGAGTGAGAGAAGAGTTCTGGACAAATGTAGAAGTGTGCATGGAAAAGTTTGGAAGGAATGAGAGAGTGTTTTTGACTGGTGATATGAATGGTAAAGTTGGGAATGTGATGGTGGATGGAATAGTTGGTGAGTGGGGTGTGCCTGCTGAGATAGATGAGAATGGGAGTGCGTTAGTGGACATTTGTGCTGGGAGGGGATTGGTGATAGCCAATACCCTCTTCAGGCATAAAATGATTCACAGGTGTACATGGCGAGTGATGAGAAGGGTGGGTGGTGAACTGAATGAAAGGAAGGCAATGATTGATTATGTGTGTGTGGATGAAAGGATGCGAAGATGTGTAATGGATGCAAGAGTGTATAGAGGTTGGGGGAGTGGACTTTCTGACCACTACTTGGTGATGGCCAGAATTAAAGTACAAGAAAGTTGGAGGAATAGAAGAAGGGAAAGACGAGAGGAAGGAGTAGTTGAAAGGAGAGTGGAAAGGTTACAGAAGGATGAGAAAAAGGCAGAGTATAAGAGAGAAGTGGAGGAACGATTGGGCAAATATGAATTGGAGCGGATGGGAGACGTGGAAGGTGTGTGTAGAATATTTACAGAAGAAATATGTGCAGCATGTGATGTGGTGTGTGGAAGGAAGAGAAGACGGAGGGGGGTGCAAGGAACAGCGTGGTGGACTGAAGAGGTGAAACAGGCTGTGGCACAAAAGAAGAAAGCATACAATGAATGGATGAGAAATAGGGGTGTGGAAGAGGTTCAAAGGCGGAAGAGAGAGTTATATGTAGAAAGGAAGAGAGAGGTGAAAAGATTAGTAAGAGAGAGTAAGAGAGTGGATGAGGAATTTGGAAGAAATTTGAGTGTAAAGTGGAGGGACTGTAAGAAAATGTTCTGGAGAGAGGTGAAAAGAGTAAGACAGGGTGGAAGTGAAGTTAGCAGGGGAGTGAAAGATAAAAATGGTAGATTACTAGTGGAGAAGGGAGAAAAAGTGAGCATATGGAGAGAACACTTTAAGGAATTGTTGAACGTAGAGGATGGAAGTAATGCGAGAATAAGTGGCTGGGGAATGGCTGGGAGAAGGAGGGAGGTGAGAAGACAGGAAGAAATCAGTAGGACAGAAGTTGTGGAAGCAATGAAGAAAGTTAAATCAGGGAAAACCCCAGGAATTGATGGAGTGTGTGGTGAAATGCTGAAGCATGGGGGAGAGATAGTAGTAGAATGGATGTGGAAAATGTGCAGATTGGCCTGGGAGGAAGGTAGACTCCCGGAGGATTGGAAGTCAGGTATAATTATTCCCTTGTACAAAGGAAAAGGGGAAAAAGAAGTGTGTGGTAACCATAGGGGCATTTGTCTTCTTAGTATAATAGGAAAAGTGTATGGTAGGATACTTATTGACAGAGTTAGAGAAAGAACAGAGAAATTAGTTGGAGAAGAACAGGGAGGCTTTAGGAAGGGAAGAGGTTGTGTAGATCAGATATTCATTCTCAGATCTTTAGTGGAAAAGTTTGTAGAGAAGGGAAAGAAGTTGTATGCGGCATTCATGGATTTGGAGAAAGCATATGACAGGGTGGATAGACAAGGATTGTGGAAAGTGTTAAGAATATATGGAGTAGATGGAAAGTTGTTGAATGCTGTGAAGAGTATGTACGATGGTGCGAAGGCTGCAGTGCGTGTGGATGGCGAACTAAGTGAAGTTTTCTCTTTGAAGGTTAGGTTGAAACAGGGATGTGTCATGTCTCCATGGTTGTTCAATCTGTACATGGATGGGGTAATAAAGGAGGTACAAGGTAGGGTAGTGGATGTTGGAGTGGCCCTGGTGAGAGAGGATAGTGTTTGGACACTCCCTGTACTGTTGTTTGCAGATGATACTGTGTTGTTGAGTGAAGACGAAGGAGAGCTGCAAGGCTTGGTGGATGAGTTTGGGAGAGTGTGTAAGAAACGGAATCTAAAGGTGATTGTAGGGAAGAGTAAAGTGATGGTCTTTGAGAGAGGTGAAGTCAGTGAATGTACAGCGAGGTTGGATGGTGAGGAATTGGAAAATGTGAGTACGTTTAAGTACTTGGGTAGTGTGATGAGTAAGGATGGAGGTTTGGAGGGTGAAGTGCTTGAAAGGGTACAGCAGGGAAGAAAGGTTGCTGGTTCTTTGAAAGCAGTGATAAGAAACAGGGAAGTGAGCATGGAAGTGAAAAAGTTACTACATGACAGTATTGTGATACCAACTCTAACGTACGGAAGTGAAGCTTGGACGTTGTTGGAAGGACACAAGTCAAGAGTGAGAGCAGTGGAAATGAGTTATTTAAGAGGAGCCTGTGGAGTCACATGGAGAGACAGGCTGACGAATAAGGATATAAAGGAGCGTTGTGGTGTTGATGTGGATGTGATAGGAAGCGTTATGAGGAACACACTGAGGTGATTTGGCCATGTGGAGAGGATGGAGGGTGAAAGACTGACGAAGAGAGTGTATGTGAGTGACGTGGAAGGGGGAAGAGGAAGGGGGAGGCCGAGGATGAGATGGAGGGATGGGGTGGAGAGGTATATGAGAGAGGGGGGTGTGAGCTGGGAGCAGGGGAGTGAAATGGCGGGGGACAGGGCGACTTGGAGGCGATTTGTTTGTGGCCACCCCAAACGGGATTGAGGCGTCTGGCAATAGATAGATTGACCTCACACTCTGACTGTACATCTGGTTCTTCATTTCCCACCTCCATTATTTTGTCACCCATCTCACACTCTGACTGTATATCTGGTTCTTCCTTTACCACCTCTAATATTCTGTGACTCACCTCACACTCTTGACTGTACATCTGGTTCTTCTTTTTCCACCTCCATTATTCTGTCATCCACCTCACACTCTGACTGTATGTCTGGTTCTTCCTTTACCACATCCATTATTCTGTTACCCATCTCACACTCTGCCTGTACATCTGGTTCTTCCTTTACCACCTCCAGTATTTTGTCGCCCACCTCACACTCAAAATTTACATTTGGTTCTTTCTTTACCACCTCCATTATATCATTCCTTCCACTTCTCTCAACTTCCACTATACTTCAGATACTCCACCTTGGTGTTAATCTTACTGTCTACCACCAACAGGATGACTTACATTCACTGTACCAATGCTCAGTCATAAGATGCTCCCATTACTTTTGAACAATAATTGTCAAAAATTCATCACTATTACTGGATATTAATTGTAAGTACATAAAAAGGATAAAATTTCAACAAAGACTATTATTCCTTTAACCCTTTGGCTGCGACCTATCATTACACAACCTAAATTCCTAAAAAATGAATGTGTTAATTATAATATTTGTTGTTATTTTTCCAATAGGAAATGACCATGAAATTTCCATTTGTTGTGTGTGACAAAGGTCAAAAATGCATCTTTCTCTACAAGAAAATTGTGATTCTCTGAGAAATAAATTAAGAAAATGATTAATTTTTGTAATCATGTAATTTTGCAATAATGATGAGATTATTTATGTCAAGCAAGGTTTTTCACTTGTATATCTACACTAGACACATGTACAGTTTGTTGGCACATTAGAGAAATAAAGATTTACCATATTTGTACAAGAAAACCATAATTTTCTGAGAAAAAATGCAAAAATAATTTGTGCTATTCTCTAATTTTGCTATAATGACAAGATTATTTACTTCAAGCAAGGTTTTCACTTGTATATATACACTAGACACATGTACACTGTTTGTTGGCATGCAGACAGTTCAGAAGAGCAGTGACCATTGAAGTAGCGATAAAAAAGAGATAAAGATGCAACACTGCGACGAAGAGACAGAGGTTGAAGGGAATCAGTAAGAGGAGGAGAGTTAATGAGACGAAAAGCCTTTGACTCCACCCTATTGAGAAGCGCTGTATGTGGAGAGCCTCCCCACACATAAGAGTTGTACTCCACACAGGGGCGAATAAAACCCCTGTATAGAGTCAACAATTGTGCAGGGGTAAAGAAGAACGGAGTTGGCTTAGCACACCTAATCTCTTAGAAGCAGATTTTACAAGACATGTAATATGATCTTTCCAAGATAAATCCTGAGTAAATGAAACCCCAAGCATGTTCAAGGATGATGCAGGATTAAGCTGAATATTATTAAACATTAGTGGGTATACCTGTGGAAGATTTTGCTGGGTTGATAGGTGTAAAAACTGAGTCTTTGATGCATTAAAAACAAACATATTATTTTTACCCCAGTCATAGATACGAGCCAAGTCAGACATTAGGTGTGCCATAGCCTCATCCCTTGTTTGTTGAAGTAACTGCTGAGATGGGCGTTGAGAGAACCGAATGGAAAGATGAAGGGTGGAGTCATCAGCGTATGAGTGGATAGGGTTAGTTGTACAGCTTAGAAGGTCATTGATGAATAAAACGAAGAGAGCTGGTGATAGGACAGAGCCCCGAGGAACACCACTGTTGATAGATCTAGGAGAAGAACGATGGCCGTCTACAACAGCGGCTATAGAAAGTGGGTAAAGGAAACTGACATTGTACATTGCCTGTTACATTACAGTAAATACTACATATTAGAGAACAGCAAAGCAAACAGTACAGAACACCTGCATGTACATTAAACATAAAAAAAAAAAAAAAAAAAAAAATGCATTCCACCACTGGCACAGATAGTCATTGATAACCACGATAATCCTGCACTAAACTATTTACTGCCTATACACTACTGCACATTTTGTTGTTTGGTATTACGGGGAAAGTGTGGGTAAACTCGCTGTACATTAACTGTTACATTACAGTAAATACTTTGCAACATATTAGCAAATACCAATGCAAACAGTACATAACAGCTGCATGTACATTACCACGCTGATGGGTGCATCTGCGTGTCCATTCTATTACTGAACAAAATTTGTTAATTGAACATAATGTTCGGTCAACTCAAACTGGTTGTTTAAACTGAAATTCATTACAAGAGGGTTCAGTATATCGAGGGTTTAGTGTATGTAGAGTTTCACACTATTTTATCACCCATGGTTAATAATGTTTTGGCTCAATAGATCGTATGACACGCTGTATGAGGGGTGGCCTGCCACAAGTACCAATAGTGGCTAAAGGGACACTACAGACCAAAAGACTCACAAGTATTTTATTTTTTTTTCTACAACTCACTTTTTACAAATTTTACATTATTTTGGCAATCCAGCATAAGAGATAAAACATATCTTCTCCCTCACTTATTAGTGAATGGCACCATGCCTGGTTAAAGCCTAGCTTCATCTTCAAGCTTTGCCACATTTATCATAAATATATAGGTTATAGTAGGACTCGCGTAAATTTGCGGCTTTGGTGTGGCCCGCACCTGTGTACAATGGTGCCACGTTTCCTCAACTTGCGATGTGAAACGGAAGCTATTTATGCACAAGGCAACACAAATACGATAAATTCAGATGAATAAAACTTACACTTGTATATTTTGATGGATGAATCAACAGTAATCTTATTATGCATAAAATATTTATACAGTAACACAGAAACATGGCATACAATATGTACAGTGTTGCTAAAAGAAATTGTAGTCACTTTTAATGTTTTTTAGCGTAGTTTTAGGGTGGGTAATAATATTGCAGTTATGGATATAAGAGAATGAGCCCGAAAAAGAAGAAATATGCCAATATCCAAAGTAAAAGAAATAATTCATATAATTCTTGTGAGTGGCAACACTGACACACCCAGTCTTGCCTAAGGTAAAGTATGTACCCTCAGTAGACCCAAGCATAGCTTGTACAGGTGTTGCTAGGGAAAAATGCTCACATTTACTGGGTTTTACTGTAATTTTAAGGGAAAAGGAATAATCACATTCATAATCATAAGCTAATATGTAGGACAAAATAGTAGGCATATGCCAATACCGAAGTAAAAAAAAAAAACATTATTCACTCGCGAGCGGCAACACTTCCACATCCAGTTGGTGGCCTTGATCTCAGGGGTGGTGTGGAAATGATGTCAAATTTACAGTATATACAATATTATGTAAAAGAAAATATCCAAAATGTCTCTTGCAATAAAAGAGAGAGAGAGAGAGAGAGAGAGAGGCAGGCAGGAGAGGGGCAAGGTTAAATGCATTGTCGGCATGACGGGAGGTGGTGGTGGTGGAGGCATTGTCAGGCTGAGAGAGAGAGGGAGGAAGGGGATAGAGAATGAATGAATGAAAATCAATCATGGTACTGCAATAACGGGTCATCTGTCGCTGTATACAAAAAATGATAAATATCACTAAATATAACAAAACCAAATTAACAAATCTATCTATCTATTGCCAGACGCCTCAATCCCATTTGGGGTGGCCACAAACAAATCGCTTTCAAGTCGCCCTGTCTCCCGCCATTTCACTCCCCTGCTCCCAACTCACACCCCCCTCTCTCATATACCTCTCCACCCCATCTCTCCATCTCATCCTCGGCCTCCCCCTCCCTCTTTCCCACTCCACCTCACTCACATACATCTCTTCGTCAGTCTTTGACCCTCCATCCTCTCCACATGGCCAAACCACCTCAGTGTGTTCCTCATAACGCTTCCTATCACATCCACATCAGCACCACAACGCTCCTTTATATCATCATTCGTCAGCCTGTCTCTCCATGTGACTCCACAGGCTCCTCTTAAATAACTCATTTCCACGGCTCTCACTCTTGACTTGTGTCCTTCCAACAACGTCCAAGCTTCACTTCCGTACGTTAGAGTTGGTATCACAATACTGTCATGTAGTAACTTTTTCACTTCCATGCTCACTTCCCTGTTTCTTATCACTGCTTTCAAAGAACCAGCAACCTTTCTTCCCTGCTGTACCCTTTCAAGCACTTCACCCTCCAAACCTCCATCCTTACTCATCACACTACCCAAGTACTTAAACGTACTCACATTTTCCAATTCCTCACCATCCAACCTCGCTGTACATTCACTGACTTCACCTCTCTCAAAGACCATCACTTTACTCTTCCCTACATTCACCTTTAGATTCCGTTTCTTACACACTCTTTCAAACTCATCCACCAAGCCTTGCAGCTCCCCTTCGTCTTCGCTCAACAACACGGTATCATCTGCAAACAACAGTACAGGGAGTTTCCAAACACTATCCTCTCTCACCAGGGCCACTCCAACATCCACTACCCTACCTTGTACCTCTTTTATTACCCCATCCATGTACAGATTGAACAACCATGGAGACATGACACATCCCTGTTTCAACCCAACTTTCAAAGAGAAAAATTCACTTAGTTCACCATCCACACGCACTGCAGCCTTCGCACCATCGTACATACTCTTCACAGCATTCAACAACTTCCCATCTATTCCATATATTCTTAACACTTTCCACTAAATATAACAAAACCAAATTAACAAATGAAAGCACAATTATAAACAACTTATAAAAGAATCAAAAGTACTCAGGGTGGCTCACATCTCCCGCCAGGAGAGAGAGAGAGAGAGAGAGAGAGAGAGAGAGAGAGAGAGATAACGGTATAGAAAACGTGGCAATATTGTACACAGGTGCGGGCCACACCACAAGCGCAAATTTACGCGAGTCCTAATATAATTGTTTTCACACCTGAATGAACTGTCAGGTGGCAAGTGAATAAGAATTTTTTCTACACAGTTTTCCAATCATCACATTTGAAATTTGTTCACTCTTCAACTGATACTGGAGAGGACTTTTAAAAAAATAATTTACCCAATTCATCACAACTTTCTTCACTCCATAATGATTTAGACAGTGTAGGATGACATCGACCAAGTTAACCATTTACCACATTCAGCACACTAGAAACTCTTCCCTCCACAGTAATTTAATATGTGTCTGGTGAGATGACTTTTCAAACCAAACTGCTTACCACAGTTATCACACTTGAAATTCTTCACTCCTGAATGAGATAATATGTGTCTGGTGAGATTCTCTTTCCGTGCAAATTGTTTACCACATTCATCACACTTGAAATTCTTCACTCCTGAATGAATTAATAAGTGATTAGTGAGTTCACGCTTCCGTGCAAATCGTTTACCACATTCATCACACTTGAAATTCTTCACTCCTAAATGAATTAATAAGTGATCAGTGAGTACACGCTTCCGTGCAAATCGTTTACCACATTCATCACACTCGAAATTCTTCACTCCTGAATGATTTAATAGGTGTCTGGTGAGATTCTGCTTCAGTGCAAATTGTTTACCACATGCATCACACTTGAAATTCTTCACTTCTGAATGAATTAACAAGTGTTGGGTGAGATCACACTTCCTTGTAAATCGTTTTCCACATTCATCACACATGAAATTCTTCACTTCTGAATGAATTAACTAGTGTTGGGTGAGACAGTGCTTCTGTGCAAACTCTTTACCACATTCATCACACTTGAAATTCTTCACTCCTAACTGAATTAATAAGTGATCAGTGAGTTCACGCTTCCGTGCAAATCGTTTACCACATTCATCACACTCGAAATTCTTCACTCCTGAATGATTTAATAGGTGTCAGGTGAGATTCTGCTTCAGTGCAATTTGTTTACCACATGCATCACACTTGAAATTCTTCACTTCTGAATAAATCACTAGGTAATGAGTGAGATTATGCTTCTGTGGAAATCGTTTACCACATTCATCACACTTGAAATTCTTCACTTCTGAATGAATTAACAGGTGTTGGGTGAAATCACACTTCCTTGTAAATCGTTTTCCACATTCATCACACATGAAATTCTTCACTTCTGAATGAATTAACGAGTGTTGGGTGAGACCATGCTTCTGTGCAAACTGTTTACCACATTCATCACACTTGAAATTCTTCACTCTTGAATGAACAAGTGCATGTCGGAGTAGACTTTTCTCACAAGAAAATGCTTTACCACACTCTAAACATCCGAACTGCTTAACTTCAACTAAGGACACTGTGTCCAGGACAGTCTCACTGTCACTGAGGAACATTTTGTCACTCACCTCACACTCTGACTGTACATCTGGTTCTTCATTTCCCACCTCCATTATTTTGTCACCCACCTCACACTCTGACTGTATATCTGGTTCTTCCTTTACCACCTCTAATATTCTGTGACTCACCTCACACTCTTGACTGTACATCTGGTTCTTCCTTTACCACCTCCATTATTCTGTCATCCACCTCACACTCTAACTGTATGTCTGGTTCTTCCTTTACCACTTCCATTATTCTGTTACCCATCTCACACTCTGCCTGTACATTTGGTTCTTCCTTTACCACCTCCAGTATTTTGTCGCCCACCTCACACTCAAAATTTACATTTGGTTCTTTCTTTACCACCTCCATTATATCATTCCTTCCACTTCTCTGAACTTCCACTATACTTCAGATACTCCACCTTGGTGTTAATCTTACTGTCTACCACCAACAGGATGACTTGCATTCACTGCACCAATGCTCAGTCATAAGATGCTCCCATTACTTTTGAACAATAATTGTCAAAAATTCATCACTATTACTGGATATTAATTGTAAGTACATAAAAAGGATAAAATTTCAACAAAGACTATTATTCCTTTAACCCTTTGGCTGCGACCTATCATTACACAGCCTAAATTCCTAAAAAATGAATGTGTTAATTATAATATTTGTTGTTATTTTTCCAATAGGAAATGACCATGAAATTTCCATTTTTTGTGTGTGACAAAGGTCAAAAATGCATCTTTCTCTACGAGAAAATTGTGATTCTCTGAGAAATAAATTAATCTATCTATCTATCTATCTATCTATAGCCTGACGCCCTAATCCCGCAAAGGGTGGCCGCAGACAAAACGCCTCCATGTCACTCTGTCACCCACCATTTGACTCCCCTCCCCCCAACTCACCCCCCCCTCCCTGATATACCTCTCAACTCCATCCCTCCACCTCATCCTCGGTCTACCCCTCCCTCTCCCTCCCTCCACCTCACCTACATACACCCTCTTAGTCAGTCTTTCATCCTCCATTCTCTCCACATGTCCAAACCACTTCAGTGTATTTCTCCTAATCTTTTCAACCACATCCACATCTACCCCACAACGTTCCTTCACTTCTTCATTCGTCAACCTGTCCCTCCACGTCACTCCACATGCTCCTCTCAAGTAACTCATTTCCACTGCTCTCACTCTTGACTTAAGAAAATGATTAATTTTTGTAATCATGTAATTTTGCAATAATGATGAGATTATTTATGTCAAGCAAGGTTTTTCACTTGTATATCTACACTAGACACATGTACAGTTTGTTGGCACATTAGAGAAATAAAGATTTACCATACTTGTACAAGAAAACCATAATTTTCTGAGAAAAAATGCAAAAATAATTTGTGCTATTCTCTAATTTTGCTATAATGACAAGATTATTTACTTCAAGCAAGGTTTTCACTTGTATATATACACTAGATACATGTACACTGTTTGTTGGCACAAACAAAGTAAAAAGTTACTGTATTTATTCAAACATAACAGATGTGTGGAAGGAAATGTGATTTTTTCGGCTGTGGACTGTGGTTGCTTGACGCGTCACAGAGAATAATTAGTAGGGCAACCACAGTCGCCAAACACAGCCAGAGGATTAAATATTGGTAACACATGCAAATGCTTCTGAACTGTAACTTTAAACATACAGGCCATCACTACTGAGTCAAGCTGTCAATTCAGCTGATATTACCACCATCTTCCTTATTTCAACATCTGTTACCTATTGTCTCTGTGGCAACAGATACTGCAAAGGATATCACACCAGGTATATCATCCAGTATCATCTTCTATGTGGGAAAAAACAAATCTTCCACAGGACACTACATGGATAATAACCCATAAGTTGTTGGCCGAGGTACCCCTTGTTGGATGTGTTAACAACGTAAGATGTGCCTATAGTCCTGTTTTTTACTTATTATCCATTACTCAGGCAGCACCCTGATGATGACATTGTTTACAACTGCCTTACTGCTCCGACTCCAGCCATGAACCTGGAACAACAGCTGCCATTAGACCAGCATCTCCATCAACTTAATAACACTGTCCAGTGAACTCTAAGTTTGCATGGAGCTCATTTACAGTGTGGGGGAGAAAAAAAAAAAAAACTCAGAATCATATTTATAGTTATTCAATTTGCACAGCAATAAAAGACATATGAAATGTATGTATGTATATATATATATATATATATATATATATATATATATAAAAGCTAAAGAAAGAAAAAATGCTGTCTTTGTCTTATTAAGGACTGGTTTGCAAATCTCTGCATAAAACATGAAATGTTATGAACAAAAAATAAAATTTATTTGATATTTAATATCACTTTACTGTGTGATTCATAATCAGTACATCTTTAACCCTTAAAATGTGACATTCCATCCATAAGTAATCATCAAATAACTACTATGTTACTTTTGGAATGTACTCTGAATTCCTTGCCACCTCATTATAGTGCATTAGAGACATGGATAACATCAATGGTGCCACAGTTTGACAGTAAGCCAAAAGTACTGGAATCATTCCTGTAACGAAGATGACAAATATTCATTCATTCATTGCCAGACGCCATGTATCCCAAACGGGGTGGCCAAGGGCTTAGAGTTAATTGTTTTTTTTTTTTTTTTTTTTTTAAATACAGGTAAGCCCTTAATTCACGCGAACTTTTTTTCACGCGATTTCGGTTATCCACGAATTTTTCGTACAATAATTAAAACAAAATTATAGTATTCAAATAAATAATTTTAATATACGAGAAATAAATAAAATATAAATGTATGTGTGTGCGTGTGTGTGTGTGTGTGTGTGTGGGAGGTCGGTCTACCACGCACTACACAGTCAGTTTGAAACTGACGGTTGAACTATGCGTGACTCGCGAATCGTTATTTGTGGCTTATTTTTCTGCCTTCCAGTGATTGCTTGCCTTGTTTGCCAACGTGGGGCCTAAGCGTAGTGCTAGTGATGCATGTGGTGACACACCAAAACAGACTAGTAAAGTGATGTTGCTGACAGAGAAAGTTTAAGTGTTGGACAAACTTAAGGGAGGAATGTCGGCGACAATTCTCCGTCAGGATGATTCCCCGTCATTTATTTACATACCAGTTTATTTAGCAAGTACAGTACACTAGTTTTTTACTTATATGAGTTATAAAATCCCCCTGAGAATTAGTTATTAAAGTATTAATTAATCAATAATAAGTATATTTATAGAATGACAGGAAATCGTCCATGTTTTGATGGTGAATTGACTTCGTGGTGAATTGTCTTGGAACCGTGTGTTTGGGGTGAGTCAACTGTTCTTACAATAAAGAAGGCAGAACGTAGCATACGGGAGGCAGTGAGGGCTAGTGCACCAGACTGTGCTGAAGTGTCTCCACCTACGCCTGTGAACTGGCTTGGAACCGTGTGTTTGGGGTGAATGAGTCAACTGTTTGGACAATAAAGAAGGCAGAATGTAGCATATGGGAGGCAGTGAGGGCTTGTGCACCAGACTGCTGAAGTGTCTCCATCTACACCTGTGCTTGTCAAGTTTCAGTGTTAAATTTCTTACATTTTTGTTGTTTTTCATACTTTATGCTAGTTTATTAGGTGTATGTAGTGCATAAACTGTATTATTCAGATGTAATATACTTAGTAGACATGCGTAATTATGTGCACACAAGGGCAGAACATATACGCGAATTTACCACATACGCGAAGGGTCTGGGAACGTAACCCTCGCGTGAATTAAGGGCTTACCTGTATGTGGTTGCATGGTGTCAATCTGATCCCAGATGACTACGTTGATATCATCTGTTCTGCAAGCAAAAAATTTAGGGTCTTGCACTTGCAGTGAGAAGAATTTTTAGAATTCCAAGCCCTCACTAAGGCAGTAACAATCCAGAGGGCCTCTGAGGATAAATTTTCTATGCCATCCCAAATATGACAACAGACGCGTACGGGGCTAATGATGCAATGGCTACCAAAGTACATGTGCAGCCTCACCAGCAAACCTTTGTGCACGGGAACTTCCACCTGGACACTGTCACGGTGAATCCAAAGTACGAGGAGAATGTTTGCTGAAAAAGACAAAAACAAAGGACCTGAACTCATTCCTGCCGTTCTGTCCCTCTACTAAAAAGGACACGGCTGGAAGGGCTTGTGGCACGGCAACAACAGCTTTATGGTTGTGTATGTGCACATGACGAGGACCAGGAGGTGTATGGCCCAGACTGTAACACCATGGATTATGTCTATGATGAAGCAGACACTAGGTAAGTGCTATATCCCTCACCTGATTGACCCTTTTGTTGAAGACTTCGGACTACACACAGACTACAGTACTGGTAGTGGAATGGATAAAGGACCAATCTCTCACACAACACCACTACAGGAGACAGTGTAAGTGCTGACCTTGTTTTGTCAGCAAAAAGGATAACCACTACAACATTAACCAATATTACTGATTTTTTTCCTGTGTCACTGGTTATGGTTATGTATTCTATGTTATTTACTAATTCTGTCAATAAGGTTATTATTTTTATTGCCAGCCAGATGCCTCAATCCCGTTTGGGGTGGCCACAAACAAATCACCTCCATGTCGTCCTGTCCCCCGCCATTTCACTGCCCTGCTCCCAACTCACACCCCCCTCTCTCATATACCTCTCCACCCCATCCCTCCATCTCATCCTCGGCCTCCCCCTCCCTCTTCCCCCCTCCACATCACTCACATACACTCTCTTCGTCAGTCTCTCACACTCCATCCTCTCCACATGGCCAAACCACCTCAGTGTGTTCCTCATAACGCTTCCTATCACATCCACATCCACACCACAACGCTCCTTTATATCCTCATTCGTCAGCCTGTCTGTCCATGTGACTCCACAGGCTCCTCTTAAATAACTCATTTCCACTGCTCTCACTCTTGACTTATGTCCTTCCAACAACGTCCAAGCTTCACTTCCATACGTTAGAGTTGGTATCACAATACTGTCATGTAGTAACTTTTTCACTTTCATGCTCACTTCCCTGTTTCTTATAACTGCTTTCAAAGAACCAGCAACTTTTCTTCCCTGCATACCCTTTCAAGCACTTCACCCTCCAAACCTCCATCCTTACTCATCACACTACCCAAGTACTTAAACGTACTCACATTTTCCAATTCCTCACCATCTAATCTTGCTGTACATTCACTGACTTCACCTCTCTCAAAGTCCACCACCTTACTCTTCCCTACATTCACCTTTAGATTCCGTTTCTTACACATTCCCCCAAATTCATACACCAAGCCTTGCAGCTCCCTTTCGTCTTCACTCAACAACACTATCATCTGCAAACAACAGTACAGGGAGTGTCCAAACACTATCCTCTCTCACCAGGGCCACTCCAACATCCACTACCCTACCTTGTACCTCTTTTATTACCCCATCCATGAACAGATTGAACAACCATGGAGATATGACACATTCCTGTTTCAACCCAACCTTCAAAGAGAAAAATTCACTTAGTTCACCATCCACACGCACTGCAGCCTTAGCACCATCATACATACTCTTCACAGCATTCAACAACTTCCTATCTACTCCATATATTCTTAATACTTTCCACAATCCTTGTCTATCCACCCTGTCATATGCTTTCTCCAAATCCATGAGAGCCGCATACAACTTCTTTCCCTTCTCTAGAAACTTTTCCACTAAAGATCTAAGAATGAATATCTGATCTACACAACCTCTTCCCTTCCTAAAGCCTCTCTGTTCTTCTCCAACTAATTCCTCTGTTCTTTCTCTAACTCAGTCAAAAAGTATCCTACCATATACTTTTCCTATTATACTAAGAAGACAAATGCCCCTATGATTACCACACACTTCTTTTTCCCCTTTTCCTTTGTACAAGGGAATAATTATACCTGACTTCCAATCCTCCGGGACTCTACCTTCCTCCCAGGCGAATCTGCACATCTTCCACATCCATTCTACTACTATCTCTCCCCCATGCTTCAGCATTTCACCACACACTCCATCAATTCCTGGGGCTTTCCCCAATTTAACTTTCTTCATTACTTCCACAACTTCTGTCCTACTGATTTCTTCCTGTCTTCTCACCTCACTCCTTCTCCCAGCCATTCCCCAGCCACTTTTACTCGCATTGCTTCCATCTGCTCACTTTTTCTCCCTTCTCCACTAGTAATCTACCATTTTTATCTTTCACTTCCCTGCTAACCTCACTACCACCCTGTCTTACTCTCTTCACCTCTTTCCAGAACATTTTCTTACAGTCCCTCCACTTTACACTCAAATTCCTTCCAAATTCCTCATCCACTCTCTGCTTACTCTCTCTTACTAATCTTTTCACCTCTCTCTTTCTTTCTGCATATAACTCTCTCTTCCACCTCTCAACTTCTTCCACGCCCCTATTTCTCATCCATTCATTGTATGCTTTCTTCTTTTGTGCCACAGCCTGTCTCACCTCTTCAGTCCACCACGCTGTTCCTTGGACCCCCCTCCGTCTTCTCTTCCTCTCACACACCACATCACATGCTGCACAAATTTCTTCTGATAATATCCTGCACACACCTTCCACGTCCCCCATCTGCTCCAATTCATATTTGCCCAATCGTTCCTCCTTTTCTCTCTCATATTCTGCCTTTTTCTCATCCTCTTGTAACCTTTCCACTCTCCTTGCAACTACTCCTTCCTCTCGTCTTTCCCTTCTGTTCCTCCATCTTACTTGGATCCTAAGTCTGGCCACTACCAAGTAGTGGTCAGAAAGTCCACTCCCCCAACCTCTATAAGCTCTTGCATCCATTACACATCTTCGCATTCTTTCATCCACACACACATAATCAATCATTGCCTTCCTTTCATTCAGTTCACCACCCACCCTTCTCATCACTCGCCATGTATACCTGTGGATCATTTTATGCCTGAAGAGGGTATTGGCTGTCACCAACCCCCTCCCAGCACAAATGTCCACTAACGCACTGCCATTCTCATCTGTCTCAGCGGGCACACCCCACTCACCAACTATTCCATCCACCTTCACATTCCCTACTTTATCATTCATATCACCGATGAAAAACACTCTCATTCCTTCCAAACTTTTCATGCACACTTCCACATTTGTCCAGAACTCTTCTCTCACTCTACTTGCAACAACATTTTTGAGTTGTATTTTCACCATTCTTCTTGTTATTATTATGTTCTTTTGTTTTTATTGCATTAATATTGCACTGTCTCCATCAGGGGAAATCCCTTGGTACAGGAATCTTTCTTGTTATTATTACCAGGTTTGCTTGCACCTACATTGTGAAACAATGTAACACACCACCAAAGTATGTAAAACCATGGTGTTGTGGTTGTGTAAACTACTTTCATAGACATAAGAATGTCTACTGTTCAAAAATCACACAGTACAGCATGTACTGGATATGCAAATAAAACGACAATTATGAATAATCTTTCCAAAATTTTATGAAAGTTATTTTCATTGATGAAAACTTTGCATAAAATTTTGCAAACAGTCTAGTGAAATTCAACTTCATTTGAAAACATAAAGGAATCCTCTAGCCATATGTGTACGGCACTAATTTATGCATTTTTGCTGTACAAAGATTACACAACTGCATGCAGCATAATACCGTGATGTCCAATATTATTTCAAATTAACAGGAAAAATATTTAAAAAAAAAAAGTTTTTTTACTAAAAAGTTTTATTTTTTTTATATGCAAGAAAGAACAAACCAAAGGCCAGAGGCCCACAAACCGTTCCTTCCAAGAAAAAAACAAAAGCAATACAAAAGAGAGCCAAATTCAAGATATGTTCATTTCGAGATGTCTGGACACACTGCATTTGAAAGACTGGAGATCATAGGAAGTATGAAATACAGACAGAGGGAGACAGTTCCAGAGCTGACCTGTTCCACAAATGAAGGACATGGAGTAACGGTTAACTCTGGCATTAGAGAGTTGGAGAGAAAAGGGATGAGAGTTTTTTGCTAGATGGCTGCTACGCGCCCGTCGTAGAGGTGGGGGGATGCAAGCAGACAGTTAAGAGGAGCAGCAACCATTGAAGTGGGTCCAGAAAAGAGATACTGATGCAACAGTGCGGCAAAGAGACAGAGGCTGAAGGGAGTCAGTAAGAGGAGGAGAGTTAATGAGACGAAAAGCCTTTGACTCCACCCTATCAAGAAGAGCTGTATGTGGGGAGCCTCCCCACACTTGAAAGTTGTACTCTACACAGGAGCGAATAAAACCCGTGTATAAAGTCAACAACCTTGCAGGAGTAAAGAAGGTATGGAGTCGACTTAACACACCCAATCTCTTAGAAGCAGATTTTACAAGAGATGTCCTAAGATCTTTCCAAGATAAGTCCCGAGTGAATGAAACCTCATGCATGTTCAAGGATGATACAGGATTGAGCTGGATATTATTAAACATTAGTGTGTACTCCTGTGGAAGATTGTGTCAGGTTGGTAGGTGTAAAAAATGAGTTTTGGATGCATTAAAAACAAGATAATTTTTACCCCAGTCAGAGATATGAGCCAAGTCAGACATTAGGTGTGCCATAGCCTCACCCCTTGTTTGTTGAAGTAACTGCTGAGATGGACGCTGCAGGAACCGAATGGAAAGGTGAAGGGTGGAATCATCAGCGTACAAGTGGACATGGTTAGATGTACAGCTCAGAAGGTCATTGATGAATAAAGGGATGAAAGTTGGTGATACGACAGAGCCCTGAGGAATACCACTGTTCATAGATCTAGGAGAAGAACAATGGCCGTCTACAACAGCGGCTATAGAACGACCAGGAAGGAAGCTATAGATGAAGGCCCAGATAGATGGATAGAAACCGCAAGAGGGCAGTTTGGAAATTAAAGATTTATGCCAGACTTGATCGAAAGCCTTTGAGATGTCACGTGCAGTGGGAAAGCTTTCGCCACAGTCCCGAAAGGAGGATGACCAGGAGTCTGAAAGGTAGGTGAGAAGATCGCCAGTGGAGCATCCCTGACGGAGTCCATACTGACGACCAGAAAGAAGGTCGTGATAGGAAAGATACTTCAAAATTTTTTTCTTAAGAACAGACTTGAAAACTTATGAGACAAAGGATGTTAAAGTACTTGGATGATAGTGGGACGGTTGGGAATGGTCACCTTTCTTTGGGACAGGCTGAATGAGAGCAAACTTCCAGCAAGAAGGAAAGGTACAAGTTGACAGACAAAGGCAAAACAGTTTACCTAGGCAGGGTGTAAGCACAGAAGCACAGTTCTTGAGGACAACAGGATGGACTCCATCAGACCCATATGCCTTGTTAGTATTAAGGCCAGTGATGGCAAAAAATGCATCAGCTGAAGAAATTTTAATGTCAGCCATGAGGAAGTCGGAAGGGGGAAGTGATGGAGGAACGGCACTGGAATCGTCTAAGATGGAATTAGAGGAGAAAGTCTGAGCGAAGAGATCTGCTTTATCAGTAGAAGAAATAGCTAGAGAGCCATCAGAATAGAATAGAGGATGATGATGAGGTAAAGTGTTAGAAAGGTTTTTGGCAAGGTGCCAGAAGGAGTGGGAAGAATTCGAGTTGGAGAGCTGAGAGCATTTAGTATGAATGAAATTATTTTTAGCAGAGCAATGAACAGACTTAGCATGATTCCGGGCAGAGACATAAGCAAGATGTGATTCAGGGGTGGATTGGCTCTGGTACCTTTTATAGGTCCTCTCCTTATTGCAGACAGCATTAGAACAGGCGTTAAAGAGGCTTTCTTGCGTTAGACAAAGGATATGAAAAGGGAATGTATGCTTCCATGCCAGAGAGAATAACCTCCGTAATGCACAATGCACACTCAGATGGCTCCCAGGCATGGAAGCAATAATCATTCCAAGGAAAATCAAAGAAGTACTGCCTGAGGGCCTCCCAATCCGCAGCTCCAAAGTGCCACAGTCGACGATTCTTTGGAGGGTCCACAGGCCATACCAAAGCGATAGGACAGGTCAAGGTAATAAGGCTGTGATCGGAGGAGCCCAACAGAAAGGAAAGATTAACACTGTAAGCAGAAGGATTAGTTGTATGAAAGAGGTCAAGTATGTTGGAGCTCTCTCCAAGGTGGTCAGGGATATGGGTAGGGTGCTGTACAAGCTGCTCTAGGTCATTAAGGATAAAAAAGATGTAGGCTTGTTCACCAGGTGGATCGGTGAAAGGAGGGGAGAGCCAAGGTGGTGAACATTGAAATCTGGAATGGAGATTTCAGAGAAAGGAGAAATGAATGGAATGTGTTCCATCGTAGAAGTAAGATAGTCAAAGAATTTTTCATAGTCAGTAGAATTAGAAGATAAGTAAACAGTGCAGATATATTTAGTCAGAGAATGACAAGAAAGACAAAGCCAGAGAGTACAAAATTCAGAACAATCAAGTTCAGGAACACGAGAGCAAGATAAATTTTTGCATATATATATACACACAACAACCACCTTTGGCTTTGAAATGAGTATATATAGAAAAAGTAGGAGGAAAAAAAAAAAGGGTTTGCTGTCAGTTGTCTCAGACAGCCAAGTCTCTGACAGGAAGGTGAGGTTTAGAGGAGGAGAGGTGGTGTTCGACAGAGAGAAAGCTAGAGGCAAGGCCGCGAATGTTGCAGAAATGAAGAAGTGAGACAGACAGTGGTTCCAGGCATCTCTCAGAGTCGTCACCAGGAGAGGGGCGGATGGTGGGGAAATTTATGGTCCCCCCCCCCCCGGGGGCTCTGAGGGCAGATGTAATTGCGCCATTATTCTTTTTAAATTTTGAAAAGGAAGTGTAGTGTGTGCTGAGCATGTAGTCTGGTGTTGACAGTTAGAGAAACTTTTACTGGAGAGCATGCTGGTCTACTCTCTGTGTTACTGAAACACTGATAAAGTTCAGCAAAGGGGAATGGGCAGGAACTAGTCCCGAGGGCTGATGAAACGAGAGCTCCGGCTCTCCCTGTCATCAGCTTTCCATCCACCTTGGGAGTACTCCCCTGCTCGACTGGTGCTACCAAGCGTAATGTAGAAACATTCAGCTTAAAAATGCTGCAAACAGCATTATCCTAGCCATAGTAGTTTTGGCGTTATCACTCGTCAAACGTTCAAACTCTGACTGAATTTTTTGGCCCTATTAAAAAATGGCATTTTTGTACCACACACCACGCAGGGCCTTAAATAACTTTCACAGTTATAAAACATACAATTTTCTTTCATTTTAACTCCTGAAAAGCCAAACTGACTTGCCAGATTTTGAAAATCTGTGGATTCCTTTACTACTTATAAGAACTTGCAAATATTACTAAAGTGCTGATGAAGCCCGTGTAGTGGGATAGTATTGATGAAGCCTGTGTAGTGGGATAGTACTCATGAAGCCAGTGTAGTGGGATAGTATTGATGAAGCCTGTGTAGTGGGATAGTACTGATGAAGCCAGTGTAGTGGGATAGTACTCGTGAAGCCTGTGTAGTGGGATAGTACTCATGACGCCTGTGTAGTGGGATAGTACTCGTGAAGCCTGTGTAGTGGGATAGTACTCATGAAGCCTGTGTAGTGGGATAGTACTCATGAAGCCTGTGTAGTGGGATAGTACTCATGAAGCCAGTGTAGTGGGATAGTACTCATGAAGCCTGAGTAGTGGAAAAAAAGTTAACCTATCAAGAGCTTTTCAGAATCCACAATGTAAAATAATTCCCAAAATTAACCCCTTACCCGAGGGGATGGCTGGACAACGCCGTGCCCCTCCCGCGGGGATAACAGGAAATCTAAACAATACACAATAAATTAGCTACTTCCAGGTCAATGGAAGGATCACTTTGCATTTTCCCTTTTTTTATATATATTTTTTGGTATAAGAATAGGTCATAAGGGATATTTCAATGGATAATGAACAGGGAAAATTAGCAACCATGTGCACTTGGAGTGTTGCCAGGTGATAAATTAGCTACTTCATGGCCAACAGCAGTATCAATTAGCCTTTTCCCTTTTTTTAATATATTTTTAGTATGAGAATAGGGCATAGGGCACATTTCAAAAGAAAAAAAGAATGGAAAAAAAACAGCCAGGAGTTGCGTTGCATGGCCAGGCTGTAGCTAGGCAGGAGAGGTGGGGAGGCATGGCAAACACAGAAAAATGGCCAAATTGGTAACACTGCATGCGAGTACTAGCGGTACTAGCAGCACTGCCTCTAGCTACACACTGGCAGTACTAACAGATGATACAAGACTGCACTTGAAAGCCCGGGCAATTAAAAAATCCCTGGACCACAGAACTGACGCCTCACGGTATGGTACTTGTTTTTTTTTTTTTTTTTTAAATAACAGAACAGAGGAATGAAAAACAAATGAATAAAAAAAAATAATAATAATCCATACACCAGATTACTGGTGTCCTCTGTTTATAAAATATCTGTAACAGTTAGACTCGAACAGCTGTATGGTGAAGTTTAGAGGGAAGCAACTCTGGGGAAATGAGTTCCAAAGAGATGCAGTATGGGGAATAAAAGAATTCTGATAGGCAGAAATTCTGCAATATGGCTGATTGACATTCCAGTCATGAGCGCTACCAGATGCCCGTGTAGCACAATGGAAGGCATGGAGAGGTGGCACCATAGAAGCAACTTTGTCTGAGCATTTGCCATAAAAATATCTGTAAAATAATGCCAGGGAGGCAATATTCCTTCTTACTTGTAGGGGAGGTAGTTTATTTGTAATGGCAGGGTTGTTAATGATTCTAACAGCTTTGTTCTGAATTTTGTCTAGTTGTTTTAATGCAACCTCTCCACATCCATTCCACAAGGGTGAGCAATTTTCAAGCTGAGAGCTCGCGTGACTCTCGTAAATAATATCTCATTGCTCGTCAGTGAACAAGTTATGGACTCTGTATATTAATCCAAGTTTCTTTGAGGCGGTTTTAACAAGTGATCTAACATGAGAGGTCCAGCTGAGGGCATTATTAAGTGAGACGCTGAGAATTTCAATACATTTGGAGATGGGAATATTAGTAGTACTGAAGGTAATATACAAATCTGGCAATATCTGTCTATTAGTAAATTGTATATAATAGTTTTACTAGCATTACATGAGACAAGGTTGTTTTGTCCCCATTCACTAATCTTACATAGGCCTTGATTTATGGAGATAGCTGTACTGAGTTGAGAGGCAGAGATATTAGACTCTGTAAATGGGTGTCTGAGTGTGAATGAACTATGTAGTGTTGAGTCATCTGCCTATGAGTGGATGGGATTGTGGGTGACAGATAAGTGATCATTAATATGAACCAGGAACAGGGTTGGGGCCAGAACTGATCCCTGCGGCACGCCGGTGTTAACTGAGTGGAAATCGGAATATACATCATCTACTTTTACTCTTATTTTCCTGTCACTGAGATATGAGATCAAAGGAACAAAAGATGTTAGTCCATAGCAAGGGAGTTTGGACAGCAGGGAATGGTGCCATACTCTATCGAAAGCTTTAGAAATATCAAGGTCTACTGCGTAAGTTTCTCCATGTAGGTCAATTGATTGATGGATGGTATGAGTTAGGAGATTGTGTATGTCAATGGTGGATCTTTCGTGGCAAAAACCATATTCTCTATCACTAAGTTTTTTTTTTTTTTTATGTGAGGAAGAAGGAACCAAAGGCAATGAGCCCGCAAAACTGTTCCCTCCAAGAGAAAAACAAAATACAAGAGAGAGGCAAATTCAAGATCCATTCATTTCAAGATGCCTGGACACACTGCGTTTGAAAGACTGGAGATCATAGGAAGCAGGAAATACAGACAGAGGGAGACAGTTCCAGAGTTGACCTGTTGTATAAATGAAGGACTGGGAGTAACGGTTAACTCTTGCATTAGAGAGTTGGACAGAAAAGGGGTGAGAGTTTGCTGCTAGGCGGGTGCTATGCACCCTTTGTAGAGGTGGAGGAATGCATGCAGACAGTTCAGGGAACAGTGACCATTGAAGTAGCGATAGAAAAGAGATAAAGATGCAACAGTGCGACAAAGAGACAGAGGTTGAAGGGAGTCAGTAAGAGGGGAAGAGTTAATGAGATGAAAGGCTTTTGACTCCACCCTATTGAGAAGAGCTGTATGTGGGGAGCCTCCCCACACATGAGAGTTGTACTCCACGCAGGGGCAGATAAAACCCCTGTATAGAGTCAACAATAGACGAGTTTCCAGTCAAATTTTTTTTTGAAGTTAGATACCTGTATGGGTAAAAGATACTCAGAAAATAACTATGTCAACCATTATTTCCAATAAAAATGTGCAGAAACATGAAAAAAATAATAGATAAAATAGCCGAAAAATCACGTGACACTGAAACGGCCTGTGATTGGTCGTGACGTCACGACTCACACTGAGGCAGCATAGTTTACTTTGTTAACGTTTAGCCAGGATACACTGTGCTTATTTCTGACCTCCAAGAATGTCCAGTGACAAGAGGAATAATTGCTAATGTTTCGTTCCAATGTGTAAGTGCACTGACAAAAGCACAGTAGGGAAATTATTCCTCTGTGTACCAGCCAATAACAATAAACGAAAACAGTGGTGGCTGGCTGCTCGTCGGAAGTTCCCAGTGCTGGAATGCAGTCTTTACTGTTGTGAAAATATTATATTCTTCACCATATAGGTTCATACACACCTAATTATCTGAAATTCAGTAAAAAAAAAAACTATGCTTTATTTAATTATTAATAGAATATTAGGAGTCAGAGCGAAAACGTGCTAAGGTTAGCGGGTATTTTTACTTTAGATCGCCAACATGCCTTGACAGACTTCTGTTTTGCACAGATACTGATTTAAAGTGCAAATAAGTGCATTTGTATGTTAAATTAATATTTATACAAAGCAGAAGTCTGCCAAGGCAAGCTGTTCAGCTAAAGGAGAAACACTTCCGCTAATTTTAGCACGTTTTCGCTGTGAATCCGGATTTTTTAAAAGGTAAAATTAAATACAAAAATTTGACCAGATTTCGAATAATTAGGTGAGTATGAACCTCTATGGTGATAAAATCTATAACACTTACTAATTAAAAAGTGCCAATTCGGTGTTGATTCGGTAAATGACCGCCGATTCGGTATTTCGTCACACTCCCCTGAAGTAATGTAGTTGAGTCACTGAAACTTTTTTTTTTTCTTCAAAAAACTAATAATGAAGAGGTCAGATATTAAATATGAGCATAATACCATCCTAAACTCATACAACTGATACTGTACGGCATACATTTAAAACTTCCCACCTCATGAGGTACAAGCACTGCTCGGGAATGGTGTAGGTGTAAGCTACTTCTGGTCGATTTCACCACAATTTACTTACCTAACAGGTACCACCCATTTACACCATGAAAAATATTCCTTCACAACATACCTGAAAGGGGTAGTTTGGATCTATGGTGGCCATGTAGGTACAACTATTATCTCTGTTACTGGTAAAGTATTGTGTGATGGATTGGAGCATCGTCTGCAGTGTGAATGCTGACGTCATCGCCAACATGGCGGCTCCTTCCCTCCAGCCGCAATGAATTAAAGTTATCACGTCTTGTTCAGTGCAAATGATAATTTAAATTAAAAGATACATATACCATAAGTTTTTAAGTACATGGCAGAGTGCACTGGGCATGTTTACCCGGAACCGACAACTCGTCTATTGGAAGCCCCAGTTGGAAGCCCTCAGTTGGAAGCCCCAGTTGGAAGCCCCCAACTGGAAACCCCCAATTGGAAGCCCCAGTTGGAAACCCCCAGTTGGAAGCCCCAGTTGGAAGCCCCAGTTGGAAGGCCTCAGTCCCCATCAGACCAAAACCTGAACACTAACTTGTCCTTATAATACGAGGATGAGATGGAGGGATGGAGTGGAGAGGTGTATGAGAGAGGGGTGTGAGCTGGGGGGAGGGCAGCGAAATGGCGGGGGACAAGGCGACAGGGAGGTGATTTGTTTGTGGCCACCCCTTACTGGATTTAAGGCGTCTGGCATACCTGAAAGGGGTAACATACAACAAACCACACCAAGTTTTGCCAAGTTTTGTATTTTTGATAAATTCCCAAACTTGTACAGATAAATGATGAACCTTGTGTTATAATGACAGTTATTGGCTTGGTTGCAGGAGTAAATATTTCCTGAATTATATAACCCCAAAATACACCAACCGCTTCCATATTAGCTTTCTCGCGTAACTAAAAAAAAAAAAAAAAAAAAATGATTCACTAAAAAAAGTGGTTAACTCAGAAATGGTTAACTAAAAAAATGGTTAACTCAAAAGTGGTTAACTAAAAAATGATTAACTAAAAAATTGATTAACTCAAAGATTGATTAACTCATAAATGGTTAACTCAAAAATGGTTAACAAAAAAAAAAAAAAGGTTAATTCAAAAATGGTTAATGGCAATTTTCCCCAACGACCCCTTGAAACGTATTTGGTATTTTCTGCCACTGAGCAACGTGAAATAAACTGAAAAAGGACGAACATTTTTAGGCCAGGTTGGTGGTAGGTGGGGGCGCTCACCATCCACTAACTCGATGTAGTGCTGCTCTTGGGTGACTGTGCTTTCCTCTCTTCCTTGCTTCTTTCCTGCCTGAGTCAGTCAGTGAGGTGAATGAGGCGTGTCAGCTGAGTAAGATGAGCCAAGGAGTAAAATGAGGAAGTAATTGACTGAGGTGAGACAAGGGACAGGAGTGAGTATGGTGAATGAGCAAGGGAGATGACTGTGTGTGTGTGTGTGTGTGTGTGTGTGTGTGTGTGTGTGTGTGTGTGTGTGTGTGTGTGTGTGTGTGTGTGTATGTGTGTGTGTGTGTGTGTGTGTGTGTGTGTGTGTGTACATCTCTTTGTGAGCTTCCGGATGTTTCTTATCAATGTGCGTCTCTCTCTCTCTCTCTCTCTCTCTCTCTCTCTCTCTCTCTCTCTCTCTCTCTTTCAGAGCATCCGGCTGTTTGAACTTGTCAGTGTGCATGTATCTCCCTCCCTCCCTCCCTCTCTCTCTCTCTCTCTCTCTCTCTCTCTCTCTCTCTGTTTCTATATTTGTTTGTTTGTGTGTGTGTGTCTGTGTGTGTGTGTGTGTGTGTGTGTGTGTGCTTAAAGGTAGGAAATAAAAGAGAAATCCTGCGGGAAAATATTAGGCACAACTAGACAGAGAGCAGAAGACGATATGAGGAGGGAGGAAGAGAGAAGGGGGAAAGAGTGGAGCTGGAGAGAGAACAGTGAGCTGAGAAAAGAATAAGTGACATTAGGAGAGAGGAAAGAGAAAAATGATAGGTGGCGTTGTACAGGTCAGCTCTGGAACTGTCTCCCTCTGTCTGTGTCTCCTGCTGCCTATGATCTCCAGTCTTTCAAACGCAGTGTGTCCAGGTATCTTCATATGAACGGATCTTGAATTTGGCTCTCTGTTATCTTGCCTTTGTTCTTTCTTGGAGGGAACAGTCTTGCGGGCTCCTGGCCTTTGGTTCCTTCTTTCCTGCATAAAAAATAAGGCTTGTGGTTCCTTGAGGGTGTGGGTGATGTGGCGGCAGCATCAGAACCTTAGTGTTGGTGGCATACAAGACCCCAGTGTAGAAGTGGCGTAGGGACTGGCTGAGTTACCAGCCACTTTTGTGTTATCAGTGGCACCACACAATGTTTTTATGGCCTGTACTTCCTGCCGCCATTAAACCACCGTCTGCCCGTAA
The DNA here is from genome assembly GCF_032717465.1 of Coenobita brevimanus. Taxonomy (NCBI): domain Eukaryota; kingdom Metazoa; phylum Arthropoda; class Malacostraca; order Decapoda; family Coenobitidae; genus Coenobita; species Coenobita brevimanus. Next base: position 24,499,916 of record NC_137045.1, on the reverse strand, counting down.
CTGGTTGACTGTGTGTTGGTAACTGTGTGTTGGTAACTGGTTGACTGTGTGTTGGTAACTGTGTACTGGTAACTGGTTGACTGTGTGTTGGTAACTGGTTGACTGTGTTGGTAACTGTGCACTGGTAACTGGTTGACTGTGTGCTGGTAACTGTGTGCTGGTAACTGGTTGATTGTGTGTTGGTAACTGGTTGACTGTGTGTTGGTAACTGGTTGACAGTGTGCCGGTAACTGGTTGACTGTGTGCTGGTAACTGGTAACTGTGTGCTGGTAACTGGTGGACTGTATGCCGGTAACTGGTAACTGTGTGCTGGTAACTGGTGGACTGTGTGCTGGTAACTGATGGACTGTGTGCTGGTAACTGGTGGACTGTGTGCCGGTAACTGGTGGACTGTGTGCTGGTAACTGGTGGACTGTTTACTGGTAACTGGTGGACTGTGTGCCGGTAACTGTGTGCCGGTAACTGGTGGACTGTGTGTTGGTAACTGGTGGACTGTGCACTGGTAACTGATGGACTGTGTGCCGGTAACTGGTGGACTGTGTGCCGGTAACTGGTGGACTGTGTGCCGGTAACTGGGTCACTTTCTACACACAGTACTGTACGTCTGTGGTAAAGGGCCAGCTTATCAATGTTCAGGTGTTATTGTGGTACAGGTAAAGGTGAATCTGCCGCCAGGTGATGTACTGGGGTTGAACAGTGGCTGGAGAGACGCACCAGAGGATGAGAGAAAACTAACACTGGAATCATACTAAATACTCCAAATATCAGACACATATGGCAGAGTGTACTGAAGGAAGTAGGTGGGAAGGGAGAGAGAGAGAGAGAGAGAGAGAGAGAGAGAGAGAGAGAGAGAGAGAGAGAAGGGAAACAATAAAATAACAAAGTAAGGAAGGGAGTAGATAATATTTCTAAACAATGGGTAAGCAAAGCCGCATAAAAAGGCCAATATGATGTATATGAGGGAGACGTTGAAATGATAAAGGAGTGGATACAGCGAGACTGGACCATTCTATTAACATTTCATGCAGTGTGCTGCAGCTGTGGTGTTGTGAGGCACCGATATTACACGATACTCCATTAAACACTGAACCATTTTGTACAACATCAGTGTTTAGCCTCACAGGGTATTCATATCTATGTTCATCACCAGCCATTACCATCTCATCCCTTCCTACTCATTCCTTTATTTTTTTACCTCCTACTCCTCCCTCCTTCACTCCCTCCCTCCCCCTTCCAGTCGTCCCAGCCCAGGTTTATAATACTTATGTTCGTCGACCGCACCTGTGTCATGCTGGCAAATCCATCAACAGGTAACACACGTAGTTTTGCTGATTACTATGCGTGTCTTCCTGGTTCAGTGAGTGTCATTGTTTTCACTGAACAGGCTCTTGGGTGTCAGTGTAAGGCAGGAGGCAGCCGTGGGCCACGACTGGCAAAGGATAAATAAACGACCAGAAGCAGACGACTAAAGCAAGTGCAAAGCGGAAAATGTACAAAGATATGGAGGCAGGAAGCTGGAAAAAGTACGAGACAGCATTTGACAAGGGGGAGAAAGTATAAAATCCACTCAGAGAGCGCATACCTCCACGAATGCCGGATCCGGATCTGCCCCATAATTTAATAAATTCTTCTTGGCCCGTGACCCACCCTTCCACAAAATTTAGTTAAAAAAAAATTCATTGAGAACTTATATTGTGCAGGATACATAGGATCCGGGTCCGGATCAACCCCCAAATTTAATCGATTCTTTCTTGGCCCATGGCCGACCCTTCCACAAAACTTCATTGAAATTCATTGAGAACTTTTGGAGATATCGTGTGGACAAACAAACATAGATGCATACATAACCTCCTCCAACTTCACTGGGGAAGGTAACAAGGAAAAGGAAATAGGAGGGATGATGACAGGCACGGCTGATAGGCAGGGAAAAGGAAATTAGATAAACTTTTTTTTTTTCTTTGAATATATTCAATCCGGATCCTGCTCGTGTGTAAGTGTGTGTGTGTGTGTGTGTGTGTGTGTGTGTGTGTGTGTGTGTGTGTGTGTATTTCTTCTTTATCATTTCTGCCACTCTTACTCTTCCATCTACGTCTCTTATTTATTATCTGCATCCTCCTCCCTGTCTTCCACTTCTCCACTCTCTACTACCTCTTCTCCTCTTTCTTTCTTCTTCTTTTCTCCATCTCCTATTCTGTCTTCTCTCCCTTCCCCCTTCTCTTCTCCTTCCTCGCTCTCCATTCTCTCTTTTCCTCTCACTTCCTCCCCCTCTTCTCCTTCTCCATTCTCTCTCATCTTCCCAACCACACTGTACTTCATTGCTCCCCTCTTTTCCACCTTCCCTGCAGCACCTAAATCAATGTTTTTTTTTTTTTTTTTTTATGCTCACATTTTATATTATGATCATTTATTCACGAGGTTTTTTCTCAGTCAATCTCTGTGTCTGACTGTCTGTCTGTCTGTCTGTCTGTCTCTCTCTCTCTTATACACACAAAAAAAAAACACACGCACAAACACAAATACACACAATCAAGCACACAAACAAACAAACGTACACACACACACACACACACACACACACACACACACACACACACACACACACACACACACACACACACACACACACACACACACACACACGCACACACACACACACACTAACACACACACGTCGAGCAAAACAACTCTCTCTCTCTTGCTATCGTAGGCGAGGGTGGAATAAAAATATAAAATGAAATTATCACGATCTGTGTGGGGAGACACAGGAAGCAGAGGAGCGACGGTGTACAGTGGGTAAGGGAGGGGGAGGAGAGGAGGGGTAACAGCAGTGGGTGGAAGAGGGAAGAGATTGGGGGAAGGGAGAGAAAGAGAGAGAGAGGACAGAGGAGAGAGGGATGGAGTGAGGAATGAAGGACAGGGGAAGGGGAGAGAGAAGGGAAACAGGAAGAAACAGTGAGTGACTGAGGAAGGGAGGGAAAGATAAAACAGAGTGGAGAAAAGGAGAGAGAGAGCAGCAAAGGGACGGAGGAAGGTTGGATAAAAGTGAAATGGAAGAAGGCAGAGTGAGGGTGTAGGTGGAAGGGAGAGAACAGACAGAAAAAGGAATGAAGTCAGTAGGGACAGGGAGACGGATGATGGGAAAGAGGGTGGGTGACAGACAACACTATGAAGGAATAGGGTCAGGGTGAAGAAGAAGGGAGGATGTACTCTTGGGTATGGAAGGGAGGGAGGGAGGAGGCTGAGTGAGGGAGGAAGGGATGTGGCAGGGTTAGGGGGCAGGGAGTGGGGGTTACAACATGAGGGGGCAGCGAGAGGCAGGAAGAGACACCAGAGTGTGACATCTATCACCGCAGTGACGCAGTCATCTGCACAACACATTTTGGTAGATCAGGACATTTCACGCCTTAGGTTAGTGCTGTTGCCAACACCTTCACAAAATGTATGGGAATAATTAGCCCTGACTGTGATGTTAAAAAAGTTGATTACAGAAAGAGAGCAAGAGTGGACCAGTGCATTAGCCTTTGTGTTGGCTGTGTCTTGTTTATTTTTAAGTTCTTGATTCTGCATTGTACAGTAAGTTACTTCTGTATTGAGGACAGTGTCATTGGCAGTGCTGCTACGTGTGTACGCATGTATCTGTGAATATATATATATATATATATATATATATATATATATATATATATATATATAGATAGATAGATAGATAGATAGATATAAACACGGAGAGAGATAGAGAGGGAGGGGGGGGAGAAAGTGTTCGTGAGCTGGTCCTCAGTGTCCTCCCAAAGTTTTTTTCTTTTTTTTACTTAGGAAAACGAAATTTTGCAGGAAGGTTGACGTGTACTTTGAACAGGTTTTGGGCAGGACTGGACCCGTAAAAAGGCCTATTTACACCTGGATCAGGGGGCAGGGCAGCCCCTACACCATTTTCTAAATTTCCTATAAACATAACAAGGTTAACTGGAGTGCAAGGTGTGGGTGGCAGGGTTTATTTTACATGGAAAAAAAAAAAAATCACGGTGGTAGACGGCCATCCCGGCGAGGTTTTAGGCAGAATGGAATCGCCCAGGCCTGCCTCTGCGTACACTGAGGTACACGCCAACACCAACTAATTTTTACACATGGTGAGATCCCCTGCGGCTGCCCCGGCAGGCAGGATGTACCCTATGGGGGGGGAGACTCCTAAGTTAAACAAAGTTGTCTATTATTTGCAAGACTAAAAGTTCAAAATCTTTTGTTGTTACAGGAACAGTTACATTTCACAAACTTGACTATGTAAATTGTCTACCACCATTGCTGTAATAATCTTCACTATTAGTAATGCATTTCCTCTTGGACATTCACTGGTTATTTCTGCCGCCAATACTGCAACTCATACAGTGAATACATCTTAACATTATAACAACTGGTCAGCAAATAATACAAAGATGAGAAACGGGTCAATATATGTGTACATAATGCAAAACTCTGTCTGCCCTTAACATTGACATTATTCCCAGTGATGATGGAGGCAGGGGTGGTTGTTGTTGTGGTAGAGGCAGAGATGATGGTTGTTGTGGTGGTAGAGGCAGGGGTGATGGACGTTGTGGTGGTATAGGCAGGGATGATGGTTGTTGTGGTGGCGGTAGAGGCAGAGATGATGGTTGTTGTGGTGGTAGAGGTAGGTGTGGTAGTGGTGGTGATCACAGTACTAACGTGCACGGTGACAGCGGGGATGTGGTAGTGGTGATTGTCCTAGTGATGATAACAGGCAACGTTGGTATGCATGGACAGCATTTTCTGTTTTTACCCCGGTAACGACAGGTATCCATGCTAATATCTGTCTGTCTATCCATCTATCTACAGATCAGTAGATAGGTAGACATAGACATATACATAGACATATAGACTGACTAACAGATAAACAGATATAAAGATGGACAGTAAGACAGACAGATGGATAATGTTAAGGTGTGGCTTTAGGTCAAGTTGTATGATGTTTACGGCATCAACAAGGTAGTAGGTTAGGGTGGTGCAGAGAGGTGCTACTATGGCAGTGTTGTGGGGCCAAGGCGCTGTAGCTGGCCTGGCACAACACTCCGGCGGGGAGATCTTCCTCATTTACCAAGTTGTCAAATTCTGGCCTGAGATACTGCTCCTACATACCTCTATACAAAGCTGATCCTCTTGGCGGCTATCCCTTACCCATTTGCCCTGCACCACGCCAGGTTACGAACCTTGTTTCAGTCCTAGCTAGTTGCAGTCTACCCCAGGACGGCGGCTGCTTACTTGTGGTCGATGGCTCTGCTCGGCCACACAGACCAACGGACAGGAACAACAACAGCAACAACATTCTACCAGTTTTGCCATAACATCTCCCATATACTTCTTCAATACCTCCCACCACCAGACCAAAGGCAATCTGAGTCTGGTACAAACTTTTTGCCAACAAAAAATAATCGTTGGCAGATTGTGAAATGTGAGTTTTTCCCTTGACTCTGATACCTGTGTTGATATACAGCAAAGAGTATGCCTTACCCAGAGTACAGTATGTGAACCTGCCTGGGTATCCTCCTACATTCCAGTTTATTAGCCTGTGTTTTCACACTGTATCTTGACCCAGTAAAGTCTCTCCTGCCTAACACCCTACCACAACTTGTCCTGCCATTTATTTAACACTTCATTATTTTCCTACTTCACTGTACTGCCTTTACCTTAACTTGGCACAGATTCTCGTCCTTTTGCAACTTATTCCACGCAGAATAAGGCAATACTATGGCTCTACATCCCTTCTGTAGCACCCTTCATGACTAGCATCATACTGTGCTGTTAATCTCTTGTTACAACCAGTAATGCAGATGGACAGATGGCAGTTTTAGGCCAAGTTAGAGTAAAGAGGGTATAGTACATCCGTTGCCAACTTTACCATTTCATTAGTGTACCAGGCCATTATTTTGTGTGTTCCTTAACTCACTAATAAAACCGTTCATTAGTTACACCTCTTACTTGTGTCCCAGCAGATATATAGTTTACCAGTGTATTAATTATCTACTTCACTAGTGTACTATTTCACTTATGTGCGAGTTCATTCTTGTTTTTGAGAGCAGTGGAAATGAGTTATTTGAAAGGTGCATATGGAGTTACATAGAGAGACAGACTGACAAATGCACAAGAGAAGGAGCGTTGTGGTGTGGATGTGGATGTGATAGGAAGCGATAGGAGAAACACACTGAGGTGGTTTGGCCATGTGGAGAGGATGGAGAGCGAGAGACTGACGAGGAGAGTGTAAGTGAGTGAGGTGGAGGGGGCAGAGGGAGGGGGAGGCCAAGGATGAGATGGAGGGATGGAGTGGAGAGGTATATGAGACACAGGTGTGTGAGTTGGGAGCAGGGCAGTGAAATGGCAGGGGACAGGGAGACATGGAGGCGATTTGTTTGTGGCCACCCCTTACGGGATTAAGGCGTCTGGCAATAGGTAGATAGACAGACGAGTTCATTAGTGCACTATTTCACTAGTTGCTCCGTTGATGCTGTTACCAGTCTGCCACTTTACTACTTCATCAGTTGTCCAGGTCATTAGTTTACCCGTTGTTCAGGTTCCAAGGTAAACCATTCCATAGTTGTCCAGTTCACTAGACGACCATTTGACTGGTGTTGGGGTTCACCAGAGTATTAGTTTACTAGTACATGAGTTTACCAGTACATTAGTTAACCAGTTGTTTAGTTTACCAGTACATTAGTAACCTGTTGTTTAGTTTACCAGTACATTAGTTAACCAGTTGTTTAGTTTACCAGTACATTAGGTAACCCGTTGTTTAGTTTACCAGTTCATTAGTTAACCCGTTGTTTAGTTTACCAGTCCATTAGTTAACCAGTTGTTTAGTTTACCAGTACATTAGTTAACCAGTTGTTTAGTTTACCAGGTCAGTGTACTGCCAGTACATTAGCTATAGTTCTTTTACACTAATTTGGCCCAGATTTTTTTTTTTTTTTTTTTTTGGAGCTTATCTCACGTAGTTCAATGACAGAAACGGACAATATTGCAGCTCTACATCATTCTCACAGCACTTCTTCGTGACTAACACCATATTCGGGACTTAATTTATTGTTATAACTCGGCACTGAAGCTGGGGCGATGGAAATTTTAGGCCAAGTTAGAGTAACAAGGGTATAGGGCACAGCACAAACCCTGCCACCAAGTCAGATATGTGGGTAAGCAGGATGGCCGTCTATTTTGGGCCTGTGATCTGTTGCGATAAAACCCAACGCCTCCACTGAATGGCTGTGGCCACTCAGTAAAATAGCGTGTTGACTCAGTGAATTAGTGGTGAGTCAGTAAGTATAGTGAGTCAATGAATGGACAGAGTGACTCAGTAAAATAGCGTGTTGACTCAGTGAATTAGTGGTGAGTCAGTAAGTATAGTGAGTCAATGGATGGACAGGGTGACTCAGTAAAATAGCGTGTTGAGTCAGTGAATTAGTGGTGAGTCAGTAAGTATGATGAGTCAATGAATGGACAGGGTGACTCAGTAATATAGCGTGTTGACTCAGTGAATTAGTGGTGAGTCAGTAAATATGGTGAATCAGTGAATGGACAGAGTGACTCAGTAGTGTGGTGAGTTTTTGAATGTTGTGGCACAAAGGATGTCTTGGGTCAGTGAGTCAGTGTGGTACATTATTGTGGTGATTGATGGGTGAGTCAGTGTGTAAGTGGGGTGGGTCAATGTGGTACATCAGTGTGGTGAATGATGGGTGAGTCAGTGTGTGAGTGTGGTGGGTCAGTGTGGTACATCAGTGTGGTCAATGATGGGTGAGTCAGTGTGTGAGTGTGGTGGGTCAGTGTGGTACATCAGTGTGGTCAATGATGGGTGAGTCAGTGTGTGTGTGATGGGTCAGTGTGGTACATCAGTGTGGTCAATGATGGGTGAGTCAGTGTGTGAGTGTGGTGGGTCAGTGTGGTACATCAGTGTGGTGAATGATGGGTGAGTCAGTGTGTGAGTGTGGTGGGTCAGTGTGGTACATCAGTGTGGTGAATGATGGGTGAGTCAGTGTGTGAGTGTGGTGGGTCAGTGTGGTACATCAGTGTGGTGAATGATGGGTGAGTCAGTGTGTGAGTGTGGTGGGTCAGTCAGTCAGTGTGGTCAGTCAGCCAGTCAGTTTGGTAAGGTAGCGAGTGCATGTCACGAGGCAGTGTAAGAGTGCTGAGTCAGTGGGTCAGTGTGGTGAGTCAGTGAATGAGTTGTGAGTCAGTCAGTCAGTGTGGTGAGTCGGTAAATGAGTGATGAGTTATTGAGTGAATGTGTTGCATGAGTGAGTGAGTGAGCCATTGCTGCTGAGGTGAATCCTAATGTTGCAGTGATGGCATCTGGTGGTGGTGGTGGTGTGGTGGCGGTGTGGTGGTGCCTGATGTTGCTGTGCCACACCATGCAGATACACGGCATCGCAGCAATACGTAAGTTACTGTATTATTACCACACCATACCTGTCTGCCTTACCATCACACCTGTCTGCCTTACCATCACACCTGTCTGCCTTACCATCACATCTGTCTGCCTTACCATCACACCTGTCTGCCTTACCATCACACCTGTCTGCCTTACCATCACACCTGTCTGCCTCACCATGACACCTGTAAGCCTTACCATCACACCTGTCTGCCTTACCATCACACCTGTCTGCCTCACCATCACACCTGTCTGCCTCACCATCACACCTGTCTGCCTTACCATCACATCTGTCTGCCTTATCATCACACCTGTCTGCCTTACCATCACACCTGTCTGCCTCACCATCACACCTGTCTGCCTTACCATCACACCTGTCTGCCTTACCATCACACCTGTCTGCCTTACCATCACACCTGTCTGCCTCACCATCACACCTGTCTGCCTCACCATCACACCTGTTTGTCTCATCATCACACCTGCCTTACCATCACACCTGTCTGCCTTACCATCACATCTGTCTGCCTCACCATCACACCTGCCTGCCTAACCATCACACCTGCCTGCCTCACCATCACACCTGTCTGCCTTACCACCACACCTGCCTCACCATCACACCTGTCTGCCTTACCATCACACCTGTCAAGCTTACCATCACACCTGTCTGCCTTACTATAACACGTGTCTGCCTCACCATCACACCTGTCTGCCTTACCATCACACGTGTCTGCCTCACCATCACACCTGTCTGCCTTACCATCACACCTGTCTGCCTTACCATCACACCTGTCTGCCTCACCATAACACCTGTCTGCTCACCATCACACCTGTTTGCCTTACCATCACACCTGTCTGCCTTACCATCACACCTGTCTGCCTCACCATCACACCTGTCTGCCTTACCATCAAACCTGTCTGCCTCACCATCACACCTGTCTGCCTCACCATCACACCTGTTTGCCTCATCATCACACCTGCCTCACCATCACACCTGCCTCATCATCACACCTGTCTGCCTTACCATCAACCTGCCAGCCTTACCATCACACCTGTCTGCTTAACCATCACACCTGTCTGCCTCACCATAACACCATCCTGCCTTACCATCACACCTGCCCTCCTCACCATCACACCTGCCTGCCTTACCATCACACCTGTCTGTCTTACCATCACACCTGTCTGCCTCACCATCACACCTGTCTGTCTTACCATCACACCTGTCTGCCTCACCATCACACCTGTCTGCCTTACCATCACACCTGTCTTTTTTTTTCTTTTCTTTTTTATGTGTCCGACTCTGGGCAAAGGCTTTCAGGGCCTATATCTCGGGGGCAGTAGCCTATCCCAAGGCCCAGTAGTCCTCCTACACCTCCACATGTCACCACTTCGGCGCTAACACCCACCGTCCATACTGAATACATGCTAAGGCTGTCTCACACAGGACTGGTGTATTGGTATTAGCGGGGGTACTTTTATGACATGTCGGCGGGTCATCTGGTAGATCAGGAAAGTCTGCTTTTTATGGAATTCAAATTCTTAAACTGTTCCCTGCCCCAGCCGGGATTCGAACCTGGGTCCATCAGGACTGCAGGCCACCTCTCTACCGATTCAGCCACCGCCTCCCCCATCACACCTGTCTGCCTTACCATTACACCTGTCTGCCTCACCATCACACCTGTCTGCCTCACCACCACACCTGCCTGCCTACACTGGCATGACACGTGGCTGCCTTGCCATGCCACGTGTCATACACTGTACTCACCTAGGGTAGGTATTACATGGCAGGCAGCTCATGCCAGGTATCATGGCCAGTGCACTGGGTATTATCCTCGTCCAAGCTGCTCTGTTATAACCTACCACCACTCTAGCTGGCCATCCTTCAGCCACAGTTGCCACACCACCACACTCCTTGGCCGCCCTTATTGCTGGCTTCCTGTGGCCGCCACTGCCCTGGCCCTCGCCTACCACCTTGCCATATACCTCACCTAGCACAATAATAATAATAATAATAATAATAATAATAATAATAATAATAATGATAATAATAATAACAATAATTATAATAATAATAATAATAATTATAATAATGATAATACATAGTAATCGGCAGTTGTAGTAGTAGTAGTAGTAGTAATAGCAGTAGTAGTAGTGGTGCAGGTATCACTGCCATGAAGTATAGATGTTAATGATGTTTCAGAGACCACTGGCCATCCCAGCACACCTACTGGTCCTTCTGTCCCCTCACACCCCTCCCCTAACCTCTCTCCTGACTCACCTCAACATTCCCCTCATCCTTCCTCCAACCCTTCTCTTAATCCTTCTCTTGATCCTTCCTCCAACCCTTCTGTTGATCCTTCCGATCCTTCTCTTGATCCTTCAACCAATCCTTCTCTTGATCCCTCTCATAACACCTTTCCAAGTTCTTCTGATCACCCTCCTAACCCCTCTCCCAAGCCTGTCCCTGACCCTTCTCCCAAGCCTGTCCCTAATCCCTCTCCCAAGCCTGTCCCTAACCCCTCTCCCAAGCCTGTCCCTAACCCCTCTCCCAAGCCTGTCCCTAACCCCTCTCCCAAGCCTGTCCCTAACCCCTCTCCCAAGCCTGTCCCTAACCCCTCTCCCAAGCCTGTCCCTAACTCCTCTCCCAAGCCTTCTAACCTCTCTCCTGCATCCTCACTTATGCACCCACCTAATCCCTCACCCATCCCAAAGCCTAGGCCCTCCACAAAGCCCTACCCTGCCTCCTTTCCTAGCCTCTTTCCTAGCCTGTCCGCCAATCCCTCACCAATCCCAATGACTAGCTTCTCCACCAAGTCATCGGCAGACCCCAGCACTGAACCAGACAACTCTACAGCTGCCAACCCTCCTAAAAAAGGTTAGTTGTGTGAGTCAAAGCAAAGGCAAGGGGGCTGAGAGGCAGGGTGGAGGAAAGGTGTACGAAGGGTGGAGTGAGATTAGTATGAGGAATGGGACAGCAGAGTGGGAGGGTGAGGGAAGGGAAGGATGAGAGGGAGTGTGAGGGAAGGGAGAGTGTGAGGGAGGGAGGAGGGAAGGGTAAGGGAAGGGAGGGTGTGAGGGAGGGAGAAGGGAGTAAGGGAGGGTGTGAGGGAGGGAGGAGGGGGAGGGTAAGGGAAGGGAGGATGTAAGAGAGGGAGAGAGGGAGGGTAAGGGAAGGGAGGATGTAAGGGAGGGAGAAGGGGGAGGGTAAGGGAAGGGAGGATGTAAGAGAGGGAGAGAGGGAGGGTAAGGGAAGGGAGGATATAAGGGAGGGAGAAGGGGGAGGGTAAGGGAAGGGAAAATGTGAGGGAGGGAGGGAGGAGGGGGAGGGTAAGGGAAGGGAGGGTGTGAGGGAGGGAGGAGGGGGAGGGTAAGGGAAGGGAGGGTGTGAGGGAGGGAGGAGGGGGAGGGTAAGGGAAGGGAGGGTGTGAGGGAGGGAGGAGGGGGAGGGTAAGGGAAGGGAGGGTGTGAGGGAGGGAGGAGGGGGAGGGTAAGGGAAAGGAATGTTGTCCCTACACCCCAGGGTGACAGGGAGGAGGGAGTTTGTGAGTATTAAGGTATGACGAGTGGAAGAGAGAATGAGAATCGTGGGGGGGGGGGCAGTGGAAGGAGGGTAAGAAAAGGAAAAGTGAAGGGAGAGGGGGAGAAGACAGAGGAAGGAATGAACTGGAATGAACTGTGAGAAGGAGATGGAGAGGGAGGGAAAAGTGAGAGGGGTAAGAGAAATCCAGATGAGGTGAAGAGGGATGGAGATAGGAGGGAGAGAAAGGCAGGTGGTGAGAGGAAGGCTGAGGGACCTGGGTTGAAAGGGCGGGGTGAGAGAGAATGTGGGAAAGGGGGTTTAGGGGAAAGGGGTAAAAAGGAGGTGTGAGAGGGAGGTTGAGAGGGTGTTGGGGTAGTGGTGTGTCAGTGTGATAAGGGATGGATTAAGAGACGCCTTTTGGATAGATATGGAATTAGCTTATCAGTCGCTGTAAACACCCTCACTTTGGTTGATGGATTCAGATATATTATTCTGCATAACGTCATTCATTTTTGTTGATCCCAGTGATATGGTAAAGTCAAAGACTATAATAACTGTCCGTAGTCAGCCTTTCACTGCTGTTGGTGCATCTAAACTGTCATTTTGGCTAACACCACAATATTTTATTTAGTCAAGAGAAAACGACTCCTGAAAAATTAAGGAGTCCACACTTATCGCTTTTCGTGGTCTTCCTTTCAGAATGCCACAATGTCACGGTGCCAACATATCGATCCCGTCACCCACTGGTACTCAGGAAGAAAGACAAGGAGGAGATGCTTGAAGCCGAGTTTGAGCTTCACCAGTCTGAAACAAATGCCGCCTCTTTTCTAGTGTTCGAAGTCAGCACTTTATCAAACAGATCACGCGAGGCTCTTCTTGCTGTAGCCTTGAGTGCTGACGAGTCTGCTGTCATGGACGCTGCAGAGTTCCAGTGTTTTGATAAGAGTGGTGAAAACTCAACACTGACCCTCACCATCAACACTGTCCCCACCATCCCTGCAACCACCACCACCCCTGCAACAACCACCACCCCTGCAACCACCACCATTCCTGCAACCACCACCACCCCTGCAACCACCACCATTCCTGCAACCATCACCACCCCTGCAACCACCGACAACCCTGCCGAGCCTGACAGCAGCATACAGGTGGTGACTCGCAGGATCAAAATTCAGGTTAGTTGTGGTGTTGTGGGTTCACAGGTGGCTGTGTGTATGTGTATGTATGTGTGTGTGTGTGTGTGTGTGTGTGTGTGTGTGTGTGTGTAACAATTAACACTGGTATAAATGTAATAATTCTGACATAAAGTCCAGCACATCAGTACTAATGAAGGCACTCGAGTGTGGGATAGTAAGATGTTGCCACAATATCCAGTGATGTCTCACAGTTGTTTAATGCCTTCAGTGCCGTGATGTAGCCTTGTATGTTCTTGCTGCCTTCACACCATTGTACTGGACTCAAGATAAGTACCTTATACTGAACAGTTTAATGAAGGATGCACCAAATCCCTCGAGGTGCAAAAGGCTTGCCCATCTATATTATAATGAGCCGATTTGGCTGTTTGTTTGTTTGTTACCGCAACACAGCCCAAACCGACGCATGTAACGCATATTTTTTTTTTAAAGAGCAGGATACCGTTAAATGCTGTAACTGGAAGAATAAAACAATTTCCAGTCCAGTCGGGCCACCGGTTCCCGAGTTATGACTCATTTCTGGCCTTTTGTTTAGAGTGGAGGGGATGGATTCGTTCTCAGTCCGACATAGAAACTACCAACATGATAAAAGGGAGAAGAGTGACGTGTTTGTTGTATTATCACTCTCTCACCTCTCCTTCCCCCCTCCTTATACTCCTAAAAGTATATAGTATAATGATATACCGGTAGTATAATTTAGTATAAGAGCAAACACTACTATCCTGCCTCTCTCTTTCTCTCTCTCTCTCTCTCTCTTTCTTTCTCTCTCTCTCTCTCTCTCTCTCTCTCAATTGTTGTCCCAGCAGGATAAAAAATTCTTCGCTCTGTCTCGCTCACAGCATGAGTAATTCAGTTTCTGTTGCCTTTCGACTTAAGATACCGTAGGAAGTGACTTGACATAGAGCGGAGGCCGCCGAGGGTGGCCTTAAAGCGAGTCCTAAATAAAATCTGGTGAAGGTTGTAAGGAAATATGATAACTACATCATCGGATAATAGAGGTCAAACGGCCCATGCCATTAATACATACTATTTTGTTGCAGGTGGAGCGAGAACAGATGAAGGTCAGTGTGACCAAAGGGGACCAGATCACAGAGACGGAGCCAGGCAAGTGCCCAGTCCTCTCCTTGGAGTTCCCTGACCTGGCCCTGGAGGTGACATGTATGCCTGGTGGTTCCTGTGGGTCCATGACGTACTGCACGACACGTGAGTATTACCACATACCTCACCACTCCCTACAACACCACCACCAGGGACTGTGTTGTATACTAAGCATATACACTGTACTCAGGCCAAAAACTGACACACGAAGCCACCAGCCACACTCTTCTCTCTCTCTCTCTCTCTACTGATGCCACACATTGTCACACAATACCACCATCCCTCCCCTCCCTCTCTCTCTTTATCTATCAATCTATCCATCTTTGCTGCCATCATCATCATCCAGACCTCTGTTCCCACCTGGTATGAAGTAGGGTTCAGAGTGCCAAAACTCAGTGATAAAAGGATAAGGTAAGCAAAGGTGATGCTAATTAACGGGCCACACTCACATTCACTGACCATTTAAGCCCCAGACTCCTGACTCCACCCCACAGGCATAAACACCCACACTTACACTCCACTCCACAGGCCTGAACACCCACACTTACACTCCACCCCACAGGCATAAACACCCACACTTACACTCCACCCCACAGGCATAAACACCCACACTTACACTCCACCCCACAGGCCTAAACACTCACACTTGCACTCCACCCACAGGCATAAACACCCACACTTACACTCCACCCCACAGGCATAAACACCCACACTTACACTCCACCCCACAGGCATAAACACCCACACGTACACGCTTCATACCATTTGTCACCTACATCCACACATAGTCGAGAACTATGTGGTGACAGGCGCCAATTTTAGCCACTTAAGTAAGGAAAGAGAGAGAGAGAGAGAGAGTCATTTATTTTGTGAGTCATCGGTAGTGTGCAATGTCTCTCTCTCTCTCTCTCTCTCTCTCTCTCTGCCATAAAATGCCACAGATCAAGCACCACACTTGAGAATGGTTCTTCACATAGTGTAGTAGTTGCACTGAATGTGGGTGTACGTGTATCACTTTCATGAATAACATTTTTACTTGCACAGCCAAGGACTTTTAAACTGTGTTGTGCCATAATACTTTTTCTAATTTTGGTTCCATTTGCACTAATATTTAACTGAAACACGCCATTCCTTCCTTCATTCTCCGTAACCAAATGTAACTTATAAGCGCCATTCTTCCTGCCTTCATTCCTCGTAAGTGAAATAAGCTTCTCCCAAACCTTACTTCTAACATTATTCTTACGCCAACATCTAACATCCATCCTTCCCCTGGTGCTAACAAACCTTTCCCTGTCCTCCTAACTGCCCCTGTCTTCTCAAAAGCCCCTCCCCTCTATTTCTTACCTCCTCCTCCCCTCTACTTTCAACCCCCCTTCCCTCGTCTACTTCCAACATTCCCTTCCCCTCAACTTCTAACCTTCTCATAACCTATGCTCTTAACTTACCCTTTCACCTGTTCTGGCCCTCCTGCTTCCTGTGTTCCTAACATCACACTCTCCTGCCACGTCCCTGTATCCAGATTTCTTCTGCTCTTTCTACTAAGCCCCCTTTTTCACCCTAACCATCTTCCCCTCCTGCCCCTCTCCCTAGCCGTCTACCCCTTACCTTTGCTAACCCCCTCCCCACCTCCCTTCATTTGCTGATAACCTTGTTAACTCATCCCTTGCTTTTAACCTCATTCCCTCCTTATTATTATAACCCCACCGTTCCCTTCTGCACATGCACTAACCCTGCTCTCTCTTTCCCTCCCATGTTCTCACAGGCCTCGTCTAACCCCTGCGGCAGCCCTCCCCCCTCACCTGACTCAGCCCTTACATGCCTCTGACTCAGCCCTTCCTTGTATCTAATCTTCCGCCCCCTTTCGCTAACCTTGGCCCTCTCCTAATAAGCTTGCCCTCCCCTGTTAACAGCCCGGCCTTCGTCCCACCACTCAGCCAGTCATGTACACACCACTGCGCTTGCCTTTTCGTAGTGATACCTAGTCTTTACAAGCCCCAAACTCTGCCAGCCCTGCCTCAAACTCCTTCCCCTGCCCCAAACTCCTTCCCCTGCCCCAAACTCCTTCCCCTGCCCCAAACTCCTTCCCCTGTCCCATACTCCGCCTTCCCCTGCCCCAGACTCTATCTTCCCCTGCCTCAAACTCATTCTCTTGCCCCAAACTCCACCTTCCTCTGCCTCAAACTCCACCTTCCCCTGCCCCAAACTCCTTCCCCTGCCCCAAATCCTGCCTTCCCCTGCCTCAAACCCTGCTTTCCCCTACCCCAAACTCTTCCTTTCTCTTCCCTACATTATACCTTCCCCTACCTTAAACTCTGCCTTCCCTGCCCCAAACTCTTCCTTTCCTTTCCCTACATTATGCTTTCCCTTGCCTCAAAATCTGTCTTCCCTTGACCCTGAGTCTGCCTTCATCTGCCCCTACTCCAGTCCACACCTGCCCAGCCCTGCTCCTAACTCTACCTTTACCCTAACCCTACAGTACCATTCCTTACCCCAGCCTACCCTTTAACCCTGTCATATCCAACTTACAACCCAGCCTTACCTTGCCTTTCCCTAACCCCACCCTTAACCCAACCTGCTACACTCTACCCCCAACCCTTCCATGCCTTGCCTGAACCTCCTCAAAACCTACCTTAACCCTGTCATGGCCTAACCTTCCCTTATTCCTGACTTCCTACCCTGCAGAATGTGGAAGTGACAACATAGCAAACACAGCCTGGCACCCAGTGGCACTCCTTAGCAGCACCCAGGCTGGGGAAGACGTACTGGAGGCTGAGATCCACTTCCAGCCACCCGGGCATGGTAGGCCGTGGGCACTTTGGCTAGGGTTCAGCACAGCAAGTAGGAATCACCTAGTGGGTGAAGTGCAGATACAGTACAATGAGGACTACGATACTGACGATGCTTTGTTGATGCGGTGTCGTACAGACCATCAAGCCACACCTGTTAATACATCCATCGAACACCTGAGTATACCACGCCCGATCAAACTACAGGTCAGTTGGAGAGAGAGAGAGAGAGAGAGAGAGAGAGAGAGAGAGAGAGAGAGAGAGAGAGAGAGAGAGAGAGAGAATCCCACACAAGTGGTAGGTAGCGGCTGTAGCACTGAGCTGGTAATGTTCATTGTATCAAAGGGCAAGGTACTGCCATTTTCGTTACATCTATTTGGTAGGTAAGCCCAGCCCCTTGTGCACTTAGTACAAAGCTTTTAAAAACTTAAGACTCGTCTCTTCTCATACCAAATGGACTAAGCTATACAAGTAGTGGTGGTAGTAGTACTAGGAGTAGTAGTAGTAGTAGTTGTTGTTGTTGTTGTTGTTGTTCTAACAGCAGCAGTAATACAATTAATAATAATAATAATAATAATAATAATAATAATAATACTAAGAAGACAAATGCCCCTATGATTACCACACACTTCTTTATCCCTTTTTCCTTTGTACAAGGGAATAATTATACCTGACTTCCAATCCTCCGGGACTCTACCTTCCTCCCAGGCCAATCTGCACATCTTCCACATCCATTCTACTACTATCTCTCCCCCATGCTTCAGCATTTCACCACACACTCCATCAATTCCTGGGGCTTTCCCCGATTTAACTTTCTTCATTGCTTCCACAACTTCTACCCTACTGATTTCTTCCTGTCTTCTCACCTCCCTCCTTCTCCCAGCCATTCCCCAGCCACTTATACTTGCATTACTTCCATCCTCTACGTTCAACAATTCCTTAAAGTGTTCTCTCCATCTGCTCACTTTTTCTCCCTTCTCCACTAGTAATCTACCATTTTTATCTTTCACTCCCCTGCTAACTTCACTTCCACCCTGTCTTACTCTTTTCACTTCTCTCCAGAACATTTTTTTACAGTCCCTCCACTTTACACTCAAATTCCTTCCAAATTCCTCATCCACTCTCTTCTTACTCTCTCTTACTAATCTTTTCACCTCTCTCTTCCTTTCCACATATAACTCTCTCTTCCGCCTCTCAACTTCTTCCACGCCCCTATTTCTCACCCATTCATTGTATGCTTTCTTCTTTTGTGCCACAGCCTGTTTCACCTCTTCAGTCCACCACGCTGTTCCTTGTACCCCCTCCGCCTTCTCTTCCTTCCACACACCACATCACATGCTGCACATATTTCTTCTGTAAATATCTTACACACACCTTCCACGTCTCCCATCTGCTCCAATTCATATTTGCCCAATCGTTCCTCCACTTCTCTCTTATACTCTGCCTTTTTCTCATCCTCTTGTAACCTTTCCACTCTCCTTGCAACTACTCCTTCCTCTCGTCTTTCCCTTCT
>NC_137045.1:24451384-24476384 GCF_032717465.1 Coenobita brevimanus | reverse complement strand
TCGCTCGTTCATGTCTTCTTACATACTTCCAACAAGCACTTCATTCTACTCTCTCCACTACACTTAATCATCTCTGCATACACCTCATCGACCCCAGCTGCTTTCCCTTTTTTAAGCCGTTTCACAGCACTCTTCACCTGAGCGAGTATCACGTCTCCTGGCACTGCATTCCTTCTCTGCACACCCCCAAAACCAATCATGTTTACAGCTGCTCTGCTCTCTCTATCCCCATTCATCAGGCTTTCAAAATACTCTTTCCATCTGGTCCTTACTTCATCCCCATGGGTTAATAATCTACCACCTGCATCCTTCACACCATCCCATTTCTTTCCGCTTTCACTTCTACATTTCCGCACCTCTTTCCAGAATAACTTCCTTTTTTCAGAGTAGTTTTCATTCATTTTTCTTTCTAGATCATCATTTACCTTTCTTTTCCTCTTCACTAGTCTCTTTATGTGCTTCCATCTCTCAACATATTCAGTTCTTAATTCAACTGAACCCCTGTCCTGTAACCACTCTAGCCACTTCTTCCTCTTTTCCTCCACTGCTCTTACCCTCCTCATCCCACCATGCCGTACCTTTCTTCTTTCTTGTTACTCTTGCCACACCACACACCGCTTTAGCATTCCTAACTAAGCAATCCCTATATGCATTCCACAGGCTGTCCAGATCCATTTCATTCCAATTCACTGATTCTAACTCCTCCTCTACTTTGGTCCTGTATTCATCTGCCATTTCTTTGATCCTCAGCTTCTCAACTTTCAGTCTTTCTCGCTGACTGCTCCTCTCTCTCTCCTGGTCCACCTCACTTCTCTCAGCTTGATCCTGCATACCACAATCATATGATCGGACAGACCTCCACATCGTCCTCTCACAGCCCTCGTATCAGCAGCCATTCCCATCATCGACCTCTCTACGAGCACATAATCAATTAGGCTTCTTGCAACACAATCCACATTCCCTCTCTACCATGTATATTTATGTGCATCTTTGTGTTTGAAATACAAGTTACAAATGCACAACCTCCTCTCCTGACATAATAATAATAATAATAATAATAATAATAATAATAATGTGTTAACACAATATTATTATAAAAGAAAAGCACACGGGAGCCGAATGCTAATCGCCCGCCGGAATATGTTGCTGGCCAAGTTACAAGTTACAAACCAAATGTGAAGAAAATTTGCAAAACTCTACGGAATTCAGTCACCGCATTTCACAAAAAGCCAATCCATATTAAAGAAACTACACACAATACTCGGTTTCACGGAGTCTGACACACTGATTTTGCCAGCCGAGGACAGGTGGATTTGGTAACACTGTGCGATGCACTCGGACAGTGATTGGTGGATTTCCGTTGTGTTTGAACGTGCACCAAATTGACTTTGTATTCCAACCAAGGCCCTCATTGATTTGTTAGAAACCGGATTATACAGATACAAATTAAAGCAATGATATATATAATGATAAATATATGCCTTTTAAATTACTAGAGATAAACCTGAACGACACTGACAACAAAACTAAGTAAAGACGCGACTGGATGCATACGAACACAGTCAGCAACTGTGGCGGGAATTCAGACGTTCATAGCGAGGTGGTTCCGAAGTTCTGTGAAGGCTGGAATGTTTTTCCCACCACTACTACAGTGTCACAGTCTACAGTCTACACCATGCCCTTCACTACCTCATCTACTAATATACAACCTGACCCTAGATACGCTTAGCTTGTCTTCTAATATGATTTGTGTGAGCACACACACACACATATACACACTGGGGTCAATACATGCTATTCTCAATATATATAATGTACATACACATTTTCATTACCTTCATAGGTAACAGTAGCTCTAAAAATCTGCATTTGTTTGTATTCCCAGTCAGATTCAGTAAAATTATTTCTTACATGATTAAGTTTAATGTTTGATTTTCCCAAACATTTGTGTATCATAAGAGACGGACATACAGACAGACAGACGGACATCCTATCCCTGGCCACCATGCACCCTCTCCTCAAGCATGTATCTTTGTCCCCTCGACAGAGAGCCGGGAAAGTAATGGATTACATCATTTTAGAAGGAACCGAATTTTTGTTAATGGTGGAAGAAAGGAAAGTAAGATAAAAGCAAAACCCATGAGAAAATAACAGTTGAACTCTGCTGCTGTAATAAAACCGCGTACAGTGTGAACGAAATCAAACGTAATGAAATAAATTTAAATCAGTCGCAGACTGTTGTTCTTATGCGTCCAGTCGCGACTTTACTTAGTTTTGTTATCAGTGTCGTTCAGGTTTATCTCTAGTAATTTAAAAGGCATATATTTATCATTAAAGATATCATTGCTTTAATTTGTATCTGTATATTCCGGTATCTAACAAATCAATGAGGGCCTTGGTTGGAATACAAAGTCAATTTGGTGCACGTTCAAACACAACGGAAATCCACCAATCACTGCCCGAGTGCATCGCACAGTGTTACCAAATCCACCTGTCCTCGGCTGGCAAAATCAGTGCGTCAGACTCCGTGAAACCGTTTATAGTTGACCTTTGGCAGTCATTATGGTGACTTTAACCTTGACTCCGAGTGCCCATTTTCTCAAACTCGTCCAAGATTTTGGCCACATCTTGATACTCTGAAGGTTTCATGTTGATAGCTCAAGCCGTTCATGAGATACGATGGTAACACAACACACACACACACACACACACACACAGAGGCTGGCAAAAACATCATCGCTGATAATAACAAAGAAGTAGTGTTATTCAGTAAGGTAAACAGAGTAGTGGCATAAACAGTAGTGGTGTTAACATAGCTGGAGTGAGAACTGTGGTGGTATTGGTAACATTTTTGGTATTAATACCATTTGTTTCAACCAAGTAGTGGTGTTAGTGGCAGTGGTGTCAGCTGAGTCGTGGTGTTGGTAATATTGTTGCCAACAGTGTTATGCTAACAGTACTGGTGTTGACATAGTACCTTTGTCAGTAGTAGTGGTGTTAACAAAATAAGGGTGTTAATAGTAGTGGGGTTAGCAATGTAGTGGTAACCTGTGTTGTTTTACCCCAGGCTGCCAGATGACCCATGTCCCAATGCAACCCAAGTATATATCCCTGACACTCCAGTCTGGCCAGGAGGGCGGGCACACCACACACCAGGCCCAGCTGGTACACTACCCACCTTCACACAATGTATCCTGGTACCTTAACATTGCTTTCCATGACCAAGAGGGTAACTACACAGGAGCCGAATTTGACATATACCACGAACCTGCCATTAATGCTACTCTTGATCGCGTGTATATCGGGTGTGACAAGCCCGGCCAGACGACGACCCATGTAGCTGACCCCTGGACCACCCTTCACCCCTCACTCACTCGCTCCTTCACGATCCAGGTCAGTATGGGTTGGGGTATGTGGTGGAGGGAAGGAGGATCAGGTACAACAGGATGGTGGGGATAGAGCCAGGGTGGGGAAAGAGGGGGTCGAGGAGAATGTTTAGGTGGTGGTGGTGTAGGATGGAAGGTTGGGTGGTGGTGGTGCAGATTGGATGGGGGAGGGGGTGGTTGTGTAGGGGGTAAATTACTGGCTGGGAGAGGGTAAGCATTGGGGAGGGGGAAGAGCGGCGGTGGGGATAGGATGAGGGTGTAGGTTTATGCTGGTGAAGAGGGTGAGGAATAAATGGTGGTTGGGGTGAGAGTAAGGTGGTGGTGGGGTAGGGGTAATGGTTGGGGAGGGGGTGGTAAGGTAGTGGTGGGGTAGGGGTAATGGTTGGGGTGAGGGTAAAGTGGTGGTGGGGTAGGGGTAACGGTTGGGGAGGGGGTAAGGTAGTGGTGGGATAGGGGTAATGGTTGGGGAGGGGGTAATGGTTGGGGAGGGGATAAGGTAGTGGTGGGGTAGGGGTAATGGTTGGGGAGGGGGTGGTAAGGTAGTGGTGGGGTAGGGGTAATGGTTGGGGTGAGGGTAAAGTGGTGGTGGGGTAGGGGTAACGGTTGGGGCGGGGGTAAGGTAGTGGTGGGGTAGAGGTAATGGTTGGGGAGGGGATAAGGTAGTGGTGGGGTAGGGGTAATGGTTGGGGAGGGGATAAGGTAGTGGTGGGGTAGGGGTAATGGTTGGGGTGAGGGTAAGGTTGTGGTGGGGTAGGGGTAATGGTTGAGGAGGGGGTAAGGTAGTGGTGGGGTAGGGGTAAAGGTTGGGGAGGGGGTAAGGTAGTGGTGGGGTAGGGGTAATGGTTGGGGAGGGGGTATGGTAGTGGTGGGGTAGGGATAATGGTTGGGGAGGGGGTAAGGTAGTGGTGGGGTAGGGGTTAATGGTTGGGGAGGGGGTAAGGTAGTGGTGGGGTAGGGGTAATGGTTGGGGAGGGGGTAAGGTAGTGGTGGGGTATGGGTAATGGTTGGGGAGGGAGTAAGGTAGTGGTGGGGTATGGGTAATGGTTGGGGAGGGGGTAAGGTAGTGGTGGGGTAGGGGTAATGGTTGGGGAGGGGGTATGGTAATGGTGGGGTAGGGGTTAATGGTTGGGGAGGGGGTAAGGTAGTGGTGGGGTAGGGGTAATGGTTGGGGAGGGAGTAAGGTAGTGGTGGGGTATGGGTAATGGTTGGGGAGGGGGTAAGGTAATAAAAGGTGTGTTTGTAAAGGCATAAGTGTACAACTGCTAAACATTTGTTCCATTATTCATGAACTTGTCCTATTTTATCGTGGTAAAGGGCTAAATTAATGGCAGTGGTTAGGTAAAGTGCAAAGCAGTGAGGCATCAGTGCTGGCAATGAGTAATATAATGCATGGCACTTTTTGGCCTATAAACAGTATAGCATCACTCCTTATTATATATATATATATATATATATATATATATATATATATATATATATATATATATATATATATATATATATATATATATATATATTATGTATGAGTGGCTTTGGAGTTCTCTCAGTTTCGTTGCATGCCATTGTTTGGTCGTCTGCTTACGGTGATTTACAGTAATTTAGTGCCTCTCTAGTTATTTTTTTCTAATGTATTTTAGTTTTTCTTGCATTAATTTTTCTCTCGTCTGATACTCTTACAACACCTTATACCCTATATTAATACACCATAGCTGATGTATTGTAGTGTATTGTATTCTCACTGTCAGTATCATTATATTCGTCAGTAATTAGCCTAATTCACCCTTCGGTGTGCAATTTGGACATTTTGTAAACTCCTGGAAGCTGACAGTATTACGAGAAGCTGGTGATGCACTGCTTAGCACATTATTTTAACTGGCAAATGTAAGAGCCTGAGTCTGATTTTTGTGCCAGACACTTGTACAGTGTTTGTTTACCCAGCAGTATAGCTGAGGCCTCCATGTCAAACTGAGTGTTGTGGGTGGTATTGCTGAAGCAGACTGGCACTCGGCAAAACTTTGGTGATCCCGCTGCATGACTGTCATTTACTCGATAAGCATTAACTTAACCACACTTCTTCGTTGATAGACCACCATTTTAAAGTGTCTGCCATTTATCCATGATCATGAGTGTTTGATGTTGCAGGTGAGCCCAAAATGGATTGCTTTGTATGAAAAAACCTATGGACAGACGAATGTCGTACACCAGCATAACTGCAGTCAAGATCTGGAAAACTTCCCAGAACTGTGGCTGGGTGCAACATGTATGGGTGTCCATGACTGCGGGTCCTTCAGTTCCTTCTGCAAAGAAGGTTAGACTCAGCAGGCTGTTGAAGACATACAGAAAAACTTGTGTTCTATTATTTGTCTTGTCATTCTTTATACCCACCATTACTGTATTGTGTTTATGCAATGTTAAAGATTTATTTGACTTTTTTGTGCTAAGAAGTTCCATCCTGTGCTGTGTTACTCAGGTATTCAGTAGTTACCAGGTATTATTACTGAATTACCTTGACTATCCATTCATCTGTCCAGCAGTCTATCTATCTCCCCCTCTATATATCACCTTATCTTTTTGTAAACAGACACCGGTAAAGAGATATACAGGTACAGAGAGAGATGGATGGATGGATGGATGGACAGACAAATAGATGGATAGATAGGTAATCAGATAGACAGAAGGTTAGACAGACAAGACTAGAATGATAGATGGATAGACAGACAGAAGGCTAGACAGAGAGATAGATAAACAGAAGGCTAAAAGATATATAACCAGAAGACCTGAAAGATAGACAGAATCCTAGAAAGATAGATAGACGGACAGACCAGCTAGACAGATAGACAGAAGGCTAGAAAGATAGACAGACAGTGGGCGTGACAAATAGACAGAAGGCTATATAGATAGATTGAAAGACATACCGAAGGTTAGAAAAATGGACAGATAGACAGACAGAAAGAAGGCTAGAAAGAGAGATAAACAGACAGGAGGATAGAAAGATAGATAAATAGACAGAAGGACAGAAAGATAGATAGACTGACAGAAGGCTAGAAAGATAGACAGATGGACACACCGAAGGCTAGAAAGATAGATAAATAGACAAAAGGCTACAA
This sequence comes from Coenobita brevimanus, assembly GCF_032717465.1. Taxonomy (NCBI): domain Eukaryota; kingdom Metazoa; phylum Arthropoda; class Malacostraca; order Decapoda; family Coenobitidae; genus Coenobita; species Coenobita brevimanus. The sequence goes on along the minus strand of NC_137045.1, from coordinate 24,469,891 downwards.
AGATAAATAGACAGAAGGATAGAAAGATAGATAGACAGAAGGATAAAAAGATAGATAAAAAGTCAGAAGGATAGAAAGATAGACAGGTACACAGACAGAAAGAAGTCTAGATAGGTAAATAGACAGAAGGATAGAAAGGTAGATAAATAGACAGAAGAATAGAAAGATAGATAGACAGACAGACAGACGGCTTGAAAGGTAGATAGATGGACAGACAGTAGGCTAGAAAGATAGACAGAGAGAAGGCCAGACAGACAGATAGACAGACAGACAGACAGACAGAAAGATAGGCAGATAGACAGATAGAAAGACAGAAAGATAGACAGATAGAAAGACAGATAGACAGAAAGGTAGACAGATAGAAAGACAGAGAGACAGATAGAAAGAGTGAAAGGTAGACAGATAGAAAGATAGACAGATAGAAAGACAGAAAGATACAGATAGAAATAGTGAAAGGTAGACAGATAGAAAGACAGATAGAAAGACAAAAAGATAGACAGATAGAAAGACAGAAAGAAAGACATATAGAAAGACAGAGATAGACAGATAGAAAGACAAAGATAGACAGATAGAAAGACAGAAAGATAGACAGTCAGAAAGACTGAAAGACAGACAGATAGAAAGACAGAAAGATAGACAGATAGAAAAACAGAAAGATAGACAGATAGAAAGACAGAAAGATAGACAGATAGAAAGACAGATAGACAAATAGAAAGACAAAGATAGACAGATGGAAAGACAGAAAGATAGACAGATAGAAAGACAGAAAGATACAGATAGAAAGACAGAAAGATACAAATAGAAAGACAGAAAGCTAGACAGAAAGAAAGAGAGAAGGCTACAAAGCTAGATAAATAAGTAGCTAGATAGACAGAGTGGTCTGTGACTGGAGACTCATGGTGACAGCAGTATGTGGGTCAGTGGTGTGTGCAATAGTGGTGTGTGCAATAGTGGTGTGTGCAATAGTGCTGTGTGCAATAGTGCTGTGTGCAATAGTGGTGTGTACAATAGTGCTGTGTGCAATAGTGGTGTGTGCAATAGTGGTGTGTGCAAGAGTGATGTGTGCAATAGTGGTGTGTGCAATAGTGCTGTGTGCAATAGTGGTGTGTACAATAGTGGTGTGTACAATAGTGGTGTGTGCAATAGTGGTGTGTGCAATAGTCTATCTATCTATTGCCAGACGCCTCAATCCCGTTTGGGGTGGCCACAAACAAATCGCCTCCAAGTCGCCCTGTCCCCCGCCATTTCACTGCCCTGCTCCCAACTCACACCCCCCTCTCTCATATACCTCTCCACCCCATCCCTCCATCTCATCCTCGGCCTCCCCCTCCCTCTTCCCCCCTCCACCTCACTCACATACACTCTCTTCGTCAGTCTTTCACCCTCCATCCTCTCCAAATGGCCAAACCACCTCAGTGTGTTCCTCATAACGCTTCCTATCACATCCACATCCACACCACAACGCTCCTTTATATCCTCATTCGTCAGCCTGTCTCTCCATGTGACTCCACAGGCAATAGTGCTGTGTGCAATAGTGCTGTGTTTAATAGTAGTGTGCAATAGTGGTGTGTGCAATAGTGGTGTGTGCAATAGTGGTGTGTGCAATAGTAGTGTGCAATAGTAGTGTGTGCAATAGTGCTGTGTGCAATAGTGCTGTGTGCAATAGTAGTGTGTGCAATAGTGGTGTGTGCAATAGTAGTGTGCAATAGTGGTGTGTGCAATAGTGGTGTGTGCAATAGTGGTGTGTGCAATATTGGTGTGTGCAATATTGGTGTGTGCAATAGTGCTGTGTGCAATAGTGCTGTGTGCAATAGTAGTGTGCAATAGTGGTGTGTGCAATAGTGCTGTGTGCAATAGTGCTGTGTGCAATAGTGGTGTGTGCAATAGTGGTGTGTGCAATAGTAGTGTGCAATAGTGGTGTGTGCAATAGTGGTGTGTGCAATAGTAGTGTGCAATAGTGCTGTGTGCAATAGTGCTGTGTGCAATAGTAGTGTGCAATAGTGGTGTGTGCAATAGGAGTGTGCAATAGTGGTGTGTGCAATAGTAGTGTGCAATAGTGGTGTGTGCAATAGGAGTGTGCAATAGTGCTGTGTGCAATAGTAGTGTGCAATATGGTGTGCGCAATAGTAGTGTGCAATAGTGGTGTGTGCAATAGTGGTGTGTGCAATAGTGGTGTGTGCAATAGTCTATCTATCTATTGCCAGACGCCTCAATCCCGTTTGGGGTGGCCACAAACAAATCGCCTCCAAGTCGCACTGTCCCCCGCCATTTCACTGCCCTGCTCCCAACTCACACCCCTCTCTCTCATATACCTCTCCACCCCATCCCTCTATCTCATCCTCGGCCTCCCCCTCCCTCTTCCCCCCTCCACCTCACTCACATACACTCTCTTCGTCAGTCTTTCACCCTCCATCCTCTCCACATGGCCAAACCACCTCAGTGTGTTCCTTATAACGCTTCCTATCACATCCACATCCACACCACAACGCTCCTTTATATCCTCATTCGTCAGCCTGTCTCTCCACGTGACTCCACAGGCAATAGTGCTGTGTGTAATAGTAGTGTGCAATAGTGGTGTGTGCAATAGTGCTGTGTGCAATAGTGGTGTGCAATAGTGGTGTGTGCAATAGTAGTGTGCAATAGTGGTGTGTGCAATAGTGGTGTGTGCAATAGTGGTGTGTGCAATAGTAGTGTGTGCAATAGTGGTGTGTGCAATAGTAGTGTGCAATAGTACTGTGTGCAATAGTGCTGTGTGCAATAGTAGTGTGCAATAGTGGTATGTACAATAGTGCTCCACCACTGTCACATCTTACCTCTGATATTCTATGCCATCAAATCGTCCAAACAAGCCGTGAACAACGTGGTGTGTTCAGTTCCCTGTGATATTTGGCCATACTTACCTAGATGTACAGGTACCAGCATACCCACATTGTACAGCCCCAGGCAGGGTACAAAGCCCTGCCTGTGTGTTCACGTGTGGTACTGCTGGTTTGTTCCATGTTCCGCTTCCTGAACACTTAACTTGAATAATTTAATATACATTGTTATCCCTTTATTCATGACACATGCAAATGTTTATAGCACTTTCTATGCAGTGGCTGTCAACTCCCAGTGCCCACCCTTCCTATACCCACGACCTTAATACCCCTCCCATACCATCCCCCTTATGCCCTCTGCCCCCACCAGTCCCTCCACTGTACCCCATACCCCCCTCCCTCCCTCCCCCCTCCCCTACCACCTCCCCTATGCCCTCTGCCCTCACCAGTCCCTCCACTGTACCCCATACTTCCCTCCCCTACCATCCCCCTTATGCCCTCTACCCCCACCAGTCCCACCACTATACCCCATACCCCTCCTCCCTCCCTCCCCTACCATCCCCCTTATGCCCTCTACCCCCACCAGTCCCTCCACTGTACCTCATACCCCCCTCCCTCCCTCCCCCTCCCCTACCATCCCCCTTATGCCCTCTACCCCCACCAGTCCCTCCAATGTACCTCATACTCCCCTCCCTCCCTCCTCCCTCCCCTACCATCCCCCTTATGCCCTCTGCCCCCACCAGTCCCTCCACTGTGCCCCATACCTCCCTCCCTTCCTCCCCATCTCCCGGCTACAACTATCTCCTGAATCATCTCCCCCTACCCCCTCCCGGCCACCACTACCCCCTTCCCACAGTTCAACTCGTCAGGTGGAAACGAGCCAGTGCCTGTGTTGTGTGTGTGTGTGTGTGTGTGTGTGTGTGTGTGTGTGTGTGTGTGTGTGTGTGTGTGTGTGTGTGTGTGTGTGTGTTTTGTCGGGATGTGTACCTTTAGAGTATAATAGGAGCCGTGCTGCAGGAATGACCAAACAATGGTACTAGAATTTATTTATAAATCTATTAATATTACAGAACCATGGGTGCTGATATGGAACGCCACCAGAAGGTATTTATAAATCTATTAATATTACAGAACCATGGGTGCTGATATGGAACGCCACCAGAAGGTATTTATAAATCTATTAATATTACAGAACCATCGGTGCTGATATGGAACGCCACCAGAAGGTATTTATAAATCTATTAATATTACAGAACCATCGGTGCTGATATGGAACGCCACCGCTGTTGCCATCAGTTCTGACAAGATATTGCCAAAGCTGGTGGCCAGGATGGTAATAAGCCAGATTGCCTTGGCAGCCGTCTTGGGCTACCTTATCTACCGGCTGTGGCTGAACACCTTCAACATTAACATGTTTTACTACCTAGCCCCACCACACCGGAGCCACCCACACCAGCCCTAGCACCACCTGCCCCACCACACCGACTCCACCCACACCAGCCCTAACACCACCTGACCCCACCACACCAGCCCTAACACCACCTGACCCCACCACACCAGCCCTAACACCACCTGACCCCACCACACCAGCCCTAACACCACCTGACCCCACCACACCAGCCCTAACACCACCTGACCCCACCACACCAGCCCTAATACCACCTGACCCCACCACACCAGCCCTAACACCACCTGACCCCACCACACCAGCCCTAACACCACCTGACCCCACCACACCAGCCCTAACACCACCTGACCCCACCACACCAGCCCTAACACCACCTGACCCCACCACACCAGCCCTAACACCACCTGACCCCACCACACCAGCCCTAACACCACCTGACCCCAGCACACACCAGACCTAACACCACCTGACCCCACCACACCAGCCCTAACACCACCTGACCCCACCACACCAGCCCTAACACCACCTGACCCCACCACACCAGCCCTAACACCACCTGACCCCACCACACCAGCCCTAACACCACCTGACCCCACCACACCAGCCCTAACACCACCTGACCCCACCACACCAGCCCTAACAACACCTGACCCCACGGCATCGGCGCCACCCACACCAGCCCTAACACAACCTGACCCCACCACACCGGCGCCACACACACCAGCCCTAACACCACCTGACCCCACCACACCAGCCCTAATACCACCTGACCCCACCACACCGGCGCCACCCACACCAGCCCTAACACCACCTGACCCCACCAAACCAGCCCTAACACCACCTAACCCCACCAAACCAGCGCTAACACCACCTGACCCCACCAAACCAGCCCTAACACCACCTGACCCCACCACACCGGCGCCACCCACACCAGCCCAAACACCACCAGACCCCATCACACCAGCCCTAACACCACCTGACCCCACCACACCAGCCCTAACACCACCTGACCCCACCACACTAGCCCTAACACCACCTGACCCCACCACACCAGCCCTAACACCGCCTGACCCCACCACACCAGCCCTAACACCACCTGACCCCACCACACCAGCCCTAACACCACCTGACCCCACCACACTAGCCCTAACACCACCTGACCCCACCACACCAGCCCTAACACCACCTGACCCCACCACACCAGCCCTAACACCACCTGACCCCACCACACCAGCCCTAACACCACCTGACCCCACCACACCAGCCCTAACACCACCTGACCCCACCACACCAGCCCTAACAACACCTGACCCCACGGCATCGGCGCCACCTACACCAGCCCTAACACCACCTGACCCCACCACACCAGCCCTAATACCACCTGACCCCACCACACCGGCGCCACCCACACCAGCCCTAACACCACCTGACCCCACCAAACCAGCCCTAACACCACCTGACCCCACCACACCGGCGCCACCCACACCAGCCCTAACACCACCAGACCCCATCACACCAGTCCTAACACCACCTGACCCCACCACACCAGCCCTAACACCACCTGACCCCACCAAACCAGCCCTAACACCACCTGACCCCACCACACCAGCCCTAACACCACCTGACCCCACCACACCAGCCCTAACACCACCTGACCCCACCACACCGGCGCCACACACACCACCCCTAACACCACCTGACTCCACCACACCAGCACTAACACCACCTGACCCCACCACACCAGCCCTAACACCACCTGACACTATCACACCAGCCCTAACACCACTTGACCCCACCACACCAGCCCTAACACCACCTGACCCCACCACACCAGCCCTAACACCACCTGACCCCACCACACCAGCCCTGACAACACCTGACCCCACAGCACAGGCACCACCCACACCAACCCTAACACCACCTGAACCTACCACACCGGCGCCACCCACACCAGCCCTAACACCACCTGACCCCACCACACCAGCCCTAACACCACCTGATCCCACCACACCAGCCCTAACACCACCTGACTCCACCACACCAGCCCTAACACCACCTGACCCCACCACACCAGCCCTAACACCAGCTCATGATATAAAGACACACTAGAACAGTACATTTTATAACAGAGTAATGGACAGACAAAACAGGAAGAAATGTTGAGCATAAATAATGGAAGGTGAGGTGCTTGAAGGGACGGGTGGAGTAAGATTTAAATATATGGGAATATTGTTATGACCGTGGCAAAGTGACACGTGGAATTATTGAAGGATTACACAAAAAGCATAACTGTTGTGTTGTCAAAGGTGGCATGGTTGGTTTGTATAGGTCCAAGCACATACACACAAAAAGGGTTTTGAAGGTGACGTGTTTTGGTGAAGTGACCCTTTTATTGTGCATGATGGCGGCGGCAGGCATAAGGAGTAGTTGGCTTAGGCTTTTTTCTTCTTTTTTTATGCAAGGAAGAAGGAACCAAAGGCCAGGAGCCGCAATTTTTTCCCTCCATGAAAATACAAAAACAAGATAACAGAGCCAATTTCAAGATCCGTTCATTTTGAGATGCCTGGATACACTGCGTTTGAAAGACTGGAGGTCATAGGCAGTAGGAAATATAGACAGAGGGAGACAGTTCCAGAGTTGACAGTATTGGCAAGAAATTAAGAGCATGTCAAAGCAGCCTAAGTAACTTAACTCTCTGCATGGTGTGTTGTATGACAGATGGAAGGACAGTAAATAATGACTTTTATTATATAACTTTTGTCAGTCAAAAAAGATTAGTCAGGTACATTGACTGCAGCATTGCATGGAACAAAGTATATCCAGTTAGTAACAATTACAATATCAGCCTTGTATACTGACAATGACTGCTGCCCCAACACCTACACTACCTTAATAGGCTACACCTGTCATCGCTAACTAATTTACAGAGAACAACACTGATTCTACCATCACATCAGCCTTCACTGATAACTACTGACAATTATAACAATATAGCCCTCCACTTCCAATATATGAATGGTGCCAGAACTGTAGCTTTTCCCCTGGCAAACCCACGGCGATAGGAATATTTGGGGTAGGCGACAGGAAGACATCAGAGTAGCCCTTTCAGACACTGTGCTGAGGAATGACTCACTGGTGGCAAAGAAACAAGCTCAGCCATCTCATTAACTTTACAAACTAAACAGTAGTCTTTACACAGTAACTTCCCTAGGTTAGTAAGCGATAGTGGCACAGTGAGGAGTCAAAAGGTTAATTTAATAGGCAGTTTAAATTACAGTCAGCAAGCCATCCATTGTTGTCCTCATGCTAAGTGAGGGGTACGTCACCACCGCAGAAAATGTTCATGTGGTACACAGGATGAAAAACTTTGAAAACCACTAAACTAAGAGTATTGAGAGAGTACATGGCTTAGTCTACTGTGTAGTCTGAAACAGAAAATGTAGAGCTGTAGAAACAGAAGTAGAGACTGACATAAGGCAATGTGTTTGTAAGTACAGTATTAGTATTAGTATGTAGAATTAAGAACTGTAGTGTGGCCATAGATATAAGAGTGCAGTTAGTGCCTTAGTGGCTGGATTATCACAAGTTGTGTTGAGTAGCAGTATACTCGTAACAAAAGGCACAGGCAAAACCTTGATGCATGTCCACATACAGCAACACCATTTTTGTTTAGTATGTCACTGCTGATGTGTCCCATTTATTAGACATGGCCTCAGCAATAATTGTGTTATGTCACTCCTGGTGTGTCCCATTTGTTAGACATGGCCTCAGCAATAATTGTGTTTAGTATATCACTGCTGCTGTGTCCCATTTGTTAGACATGGCCTCAGCAATAATTGTGTTTAGTATGTCACTGCTGATGTGTGCCATTTGTTAGACATGGCCTCAGCAATAATTGTGTTTAGTATGTCACTCCTGCTGTGTGCCATTTGTTAGACATGGCCTCAGCAATAATTGTGTTTAGTATGTCACTGCTGATGTGCCGCATTTGTTAGACATGGCCTCAGCAATAATTGTGTTTAGTACGTCACTGCTGCTGTGTGCCATTTGTTAGATATGGCCTCAGCAATAATGTCATACAGCCAACTTGAGTGTGTCATGCACTGATTTGCTGTGTATAATGTTGGTATTCTTGTGACCCACGGTACTGATAGGTAGTATGGATTTTAATGCACTAACAGCTTAGTTCAATACAAAAGCTATGCCTTGCATCAACTTAGTCGGGTCATTGGCATTATAGGTTTTAACTCTCAGACTGATGCATTATTTGACTGGTCTTATAGGTTAGCTGTGGAGCACAAAAAGTATTCAGGGTGTACTACACTACACCCAACAGCACAAGTTACACCTCTTGTAATATTTACGGCCATCATCAATGTAATGGGTCCTGACACAAGCAGTTGTCTCCTCAAATATTTACGATTAAAAATATATATGATTATGTATAATTAGAAATAAATATAATTAAAACAAAAACTTTTCACTTATCTTTGATGCATGTTAGTGATACAGAAGGAAGTCATGAAAGGAATACAATAAAACAGTGATTGCCTTAGACGTGGGATTTTATAATAATTGGAGAGAGAGAGAGAGAGAGAGAGAGGGAGAGAGAAAGAGAGAGAGAACAGGGAGTGGCTTGAAGGGCTACGAGTGACAAGGGATAAGAATGTAGAGGGATAAGACTGGGTGACACTGAAGGCTAATAACATGTATACAAAGACTAGAACAAGACACAGGTGAGAGTCAACAGTACACACCTGGCGACTGATGGACGATTTGCCACACCTGTCCTGACCACATTACTACTACTACTACTACTACTGCTAATACTACTATACTACTACTACTACTTTTTTTTTTTTTAGTAGTAGGGTTCTGGGTGGTGGAGTGAGAGGACGTGTGCCAGGCGCTCCGTGTTAACGTCTCGAAATCATAGTAAAAATGATTGTGGACTCTTAGAAATTGATACCCACTCCAGCATAAAGTGGACACTGATGCATATGTGAAAGAAAATCTTAAATATCAGCTATATATAGCTTGGAAAATGTGAAAAATTGTGAAAACTACGGTGTGAGGGGGAGGAAGGGTGTGTGTGTGTGAGCAGGGACCGTTAGCGAGCGAGATGCTGACCTGAGAGGGTTATCTGGACTGGTGTCAACACCATACATTATATCATCAGCCACCCGGGACCCCGCCACCACATGTGCGCTGCCCCACACACCCACAATATAAGTATCGCCACCCTCACTTACAAAATAAGTACCTCTCTGAAGCCTATTTTTCAGTTATTAACTTTGTCCACAAATAACAATGAGACGTGGGATGCCTGTCACACACCTCTTGCTCACTCCATTATCCTTGGAGCATTAACTCCATTTCCCTAACACATCAGCTGTTACCACACACTGAATATCACCCACTGATCACTAGCATACACACCACCTAATAATACGATTTATAAACACTGTATCAAACACTAAATATAACAACAACTACCACTAACTATACAACAATCTCCTACATACACACCACCAGCATAGCCAGGTGGTATAGAAGTGTGGCATACAAACACATTTAGGTAGGGAATCTTACATACACCTTAGATGACACTGTAATGTAAATACATCATACATAGAGACACACACACAATGACTGTTCTTAAATTACTATAAAACATATTATACATAGAATCTTATAGTATAAATATATAACCAATCACAGTAGATAAGTCTATAATATAATAATAAATAGTAGAGTAATAATTAAAACTTTAATTTTAATATATAAAATTGATAAATATAACTTCAATTAAATAACAAATTTAAACATTGTACACTAGTTTTAAATACACTATTATTATTAAATACAATAGTAGTAAGGGTATTTTTAATATAATATCTTTATAATAGGACTAATGTAAACTCCATAAAATTACAAACTAGAACTACTTACTCAACCCTCTCAAAATTCTCTTTTGTATTCAAAAGAAGTACTAAACAAACCTTGTTAATGCCAATGTGACTTAGTAAACCAAGGTGCCTCTATCTTACCCCCACAACACACCACAACCACACATCACACATCTCATGTCATAACACCAACACACACACGCACACACACTGTCCCAACACCACACACCACACCACACTCACCCCTATACCATAGTGTCCGAAGACCCAATATCACTAAACTACACACACACACACACACACACACACACACACACACACACACACACACACACACACACACACACACACACACATATACACTACCGCCACACACCACCCTCACCCCTACACCTTAACGCCTGAAGACCCATTACCAATAAACAAGGCTCCACATTATTGCACCACTCCAATTGGCCACCTACTTAACCCTTGAACAAAGAAGCGTTGTTTTACTTCATATCAAACTTTAAATACATAACAGTATCAGTTCAGTCGATTATTAGTATAAGACAGAACAATTAGATATTAACTGATATGCAAAATTAGAGAAAAACAAGCGGGGGGGGACACAACCTGGCCGCACTATGGGGTGGTACTACTACTCTGCGGCCAGGTTGTGTTAGGAAGAATACTGCCACCGTATTCCCTGCGTGTCGTAAAAGGCGACTAAAAGGGGCGGGGTGAGGGGACTAGGGACCCCCTCCTCTGTTTTTTAGTTCCTAAAAAGAGACAGGCCAGAGAAAGGGATGGGGGATGGAGTTATCCCCGTGTCCTAAAGATTGGGTCTATGAATGTGCGTGGATGTAGTACGATTGAGTCTAAAAGGGAGGAGATTGGAAGAATGTTTGTGAGAAGAAAGTTGGATGTGTTAGCTTTGAGTGAAACGAAGATGAAAGGGAAGGGGGAGTCTATGTTTGGAAGTGTGAATGGAAGATTGTCAGGTGTTGATAGAGGAAGGGCAAGAGAAGGTGTGGCCTTGTAAGTGAGTCCGGATGTACAGCAGTGTGTGATTGAATGGAAGGAGGTGTCATCGAGACTGATGTGGGTGAAAGAGAAATTTAAACGTGAGTTGTGGGTGTTTGTGAGTGCATATGGGCCTGGTAGTGAAAGCGATGAAGAAGAGAGGGAGTCTTTCTGGAATGATGTTGATAAGTGTCTGCAGAGTTTTGGAGCGAATGTGAATGTGGTAATGATGGGAGATCTGAATGCTAGAGTGGGAAATGTAGCAGTTGAAGGTGTAGTTCGTATGCACGGTGTGCCTGGAAGAAATGAAAATGAGGAGCAAATGATAGCGATGTGTGCTGAGAGAGAGATGATGATTGGAAATACGTTGTTTGAGAAGAAAGATATTTATAAGTATGCATGGGTGAGACAGGAGGGTGGAAGGGTTGTTGATAGAGCTTTGATGGACTATGTGGTTGTGTCTAAGAATGTAATAGGAAGATTGTTGGATGTGAGAGTTCTGAGAGGGGAGGGTGGAGGTATGTCTGACCACTACCTGGTGGAGGGAAAGTTAAGAGTAGGTAAGAGATGGGTGAGAGCTAGGAAGGTTAGATGTGGCAGGGAGGTTTTGAAGGTGAGTGAGTTGGATAAAAAAAAGAAAAAGATAGAGTATCAGGAGAAATTGAAAGATGAGTGGAATGCAGTGAAAGATCGGGAAAATGGCAGTGTGGAGGAGGAATGGCAGTTATTTAAGGGTGCTGTGGTGGGGCATGCAGAAGAGGTGTGTGGTGTGAGACGTGTGGGTGGTGGTGTAAGAAAAGGAAGTGAATGGTGGTGCGAGGAAGTAAGTATGGCTGTGGCTGAGAAGAGACGTGCATATGAAGTGTGGCTCCAGAGGAAGGATGAGATATCATATGAGAGGTATAAGGAAAAGAGGAATAGGGCGATAAGGGCTGTACGTGATGCTAAAGTGGCAGCAGATGAGAGGTGGGGTAGGTGGCTGACAGAGAATTTTCAACAGAATAAGAAAATGTTTTGGAAGGAGGTGAAAAGGGTGCGAAAGGGAGAGTCTGGGAAGGAAGAACGAGTAAAAGCAGAGGATGGAAGGATGTTAATTGAGATGGATGCAGTAAGGAAGAGATGGGCAGAGTATTTTGAAAGATTGTTGAATGTAGAGGAGGAAAGGGTGGCTGAGATTGTGGCGGATGGAAGGGTGCAGGGAATAAATGTGTTGGGAGAGTTGAATGATTCTTTGATCACGAAGGAGGAAGTGGAGAAGGCAGTAAAGGAGATGAAAACAGGGAAAGCTGCAGGTATGGATGGGTGTGCTGTGGAATGCCTGAAGGGTGGTGAAGTGACTATTGTTGACTGGTTAGTAAGATTGTTGAATGTGTGCTTTGTGAAAAGTATGGTGCCAGTTGACTGGGCAAGTGCTTGTGTGGTCCCGTTGTATAAAGGTAAGGGTGATAAGTATGAATGTACTAGCTTTAGGGGTACAAGTCTGTTGAGTGTTGTAGGTAAGGTGTATGGTAGAGTGTTAATTATGAGAGTTAGAAAGGGTACAGGGGGAGTGATTGGTCATGAGCAGTGTGGCTTTAGGAGAGGGAGGGGATGCGTGGATCAGGTGTTTGCGGTGAGACAAGTGTGTGAAAAGTATTTAGCGAAAGGCAAGGATGTGTTTTGGGCATTTATGGATTTAGAGAAAGCGTATGATAGAATTGATAGGGAGGCTTTGTGGACTGTTTTAAGATTGTATGGACTTGATGGTAGGTTACTAAAAGGGGTGAAAAGTTTTTATGTAAATAGTAGAGCGTGTGTAAGAGTGGGAAATACTGTGAGTGATTGGTTTCCTGTGAGAGTGGGACTGCGACAGGGATGTGTGATGTCGCCTTGGTTGTTTAATATTTACATGGGTGTTGTTGTAAGGGAGGTGAATGCAAGAGTTTTAGGTGGAGGTCTGAGTCTGGTGAATGTTGATGGTAGAGAGTGGAATCTGAAGCATCTGCTGTTTGCAGATGATACTGCACTGGTGGCTGATTCAGAGGAGAGATTGAGACAGTTGGTAGAGGAGTTTGGAAGGGTGTGTGAAAGGAGGAAATTGAAAGTAAATGAGAATATGAGTAAAGTAATGAAGTGTACGAGGTTGGTAGATGGTAGGGGGATGAATATAGACAAAAAGACCAGCTGCAGCACATAATCGAGCATCTAATACCAGACCAGTGCAGAAGAGTTGAAACTGCACAGGAGGTTGGGGCATCGAACTGGCTCACAACCCTGCCTCTCGAGGCAAAAGGCTTCCACTTCAACAAACAAGAATTTACTGACACCATAGCCTTGAGATATGGGTGGCCAATAGAGAACCTACCTCAACACTGTGCCTGTGGCACTGCCTTTGATGCAAATCATGCAATGGTATGCAAGAAGGGAGGCTTTGTTTGCATCCGACACGATGAAGTACGCGACCTCACTGCCAAAATGCTGCAGGAAATATGCCATGATGTCACGATTGAGCCAGCTCTGCTACCCCTGGACGGCGAGCACTTCACCCACAGAACAGCATACACATCAAATGATGCAAGAGTGGATGTCTGTGCTCAAGGTTTCTGGACACATGGGCAGAGGGCGTTCTTCGACATCCGGATATTCGATCCCATGGCAGCATGTCATCGCGAACTGTCCCTCGAAGCTGCACACGAAAGGAATGAACGAGAAAAAAATAGAAATTATCAAGAAAGGATCCAACATGTGGACCACGGTCGATTCACTCCCCTTGTGTTCACGACATCAGGTGGGATGGGTCCAGAGGTGGTGAGATTCTATTCGAGACTGGCAGAGGTTCTTTCTAAGAAGAAACGTCAGCCGCAGAGTTCTGCTATGGCCTGGATGAGATGTCGACTCTCATTCTCCCTCGTGAGGTCTGCTCTGCTATGTCTCAGGGGCACAAGATCATCAGCCCTCAGGCCTGTCTCTCTGGCGGGTATGGATTATGAAGCTACAGTGGTCTAGAGTCGCATAGACCAGCGATTCCAATAGTTTAATGTCTTTGTTTACACTGTAATATCAATAAATAAAAAATAAAACAATAATAGTAATAGTAGATGGTTGGTCAGCACAGTCGTTTGCGTGCTTGGGGCCAACGGATTGTAATATGAGGGTTAGTGTTAACCTTCACATTACAACTCCAAATGTGAACTGTATTAGCAAGGTTGGTTTTGATCTTCACAGTATAATTCACCAATGGATGGAGGTGATTTTGTGGTAGAAAAAAAAAAAAGGGTAGTAGTAGCAGTAATAGTAGTAGTAGCAGTAGTACATATGCATATCAGTTAATATCTAATTATTCTGTCTTATACTAATAATCGACTGAACTGATACTGTTATGTATTTAAAGTTTGATATGAAGTAAAACAACGCTTCTTTGTTCAAGGGTTAAGTAGGTGGCCAATTGGAGTGGTGCAATAATGTGGAGCCTTGTTTATTGGTAATGGGTCTTCAGGCGTTAAGGTGTAGGGGTGAGGGTGGTGTGTGGCGTAGCGGTAGTGTATATGTGTGTGTGTGTGTGTGTGTGTGTGTGTGTGTGTGTGTAGTTTAGTGATATTGGGTTTTCGGACGCTATGGTATAGGGGTGAGTGTGGTGTGGTGTGTGGTGTTGGGACGGTGTGTGTGCGTGTGTGTGTGTTGGTGTTGTGACATGTCATGTGTGATGTGTGGTTGTGGTGTGTTGTGGGGGTAAGATAGAGGCACCTTGGTTTACTAAGTCACATTGGCATTAACTAGGTTTGTTTAGTACTTCTTTTGAATACAAAAGAGAATTTTGAGAGGGTTAAGTAAGTAGTTCTAGTTTGTAATTTTATGGAGTTTACATTAGTCCTATTATATAGATATTTTATTAAAAATAGTCTTATTACTATTGTCTATCTATCTATATACCTAGGCTGCTTCCCCCAAGGAAAGGGAGGTAGCCGAGACAGGACGACACACTCCCCATTTACTCATCCATTCAAATACATTCATTTGCATCTTAGCCCCAAAGGGGAGAACAGACAGATCTTCACCGCACTACACCGCACAATGGTCAACTGCGCAATGCAATCAGTGACATCCGCAGCAGGGCCCAACAGCAGAACTGGTTTACCCCTGCCACATCATAACAGACCCATCCCCTTATCCGCACCTGACCTGACTAGCTGATCAGACCAAATGCGGGAGAATATCCCCTCAGGGCTGCGTCATCACTTATTCATTCACAATTTCTCTCCATTTATTTCTGTCACGCACAGCCACTCTTCCTTGCTCAACAGACATCCCTCTCGCATCCAGCGCTCTCTTCACACTGTCCATCCATCCTATTCGTGGTCTTCCTCTCAGCCTTACACCTCCCACATCAGATCTAGTTATCTTTTTCACCAATCGCTCATTATCCATTCTCTCCATATGCCCAAACCATCGCAACACCCTCTGCTCAACTCTACAAGCCATCTCCCAAACAACTCCAGTTCTCCTTCGCACTTCATCATTTCGCACCCGATCCATACGCGTCACTCCACGCATACTCCTCAGACACCTCATCTCCATTACATTCAAACTTTTCTTCTCTGTTTCAGCCCCATATAACGCAGTCGGTACCACAACACCCTCATACAGCCTTCTCTTTACATCCATTCTAAGCGAACGACATTTAAACACTTTTTTCATTCCTCCCAGCACCTTTCCTACTTCATTTATTCTAAACTTCACTTCTGCATCTATTCTTCCATTCACAGCAACATGTGACCCTAGATATTTAAAACAATCTACCTCCTCAAGCAACTCACCATTCAAAACTATATTCATCCCCCTACCATCTATCAACCTCGTACACTTCATCACTTTACTCTTATTCTCATTTACTTTCAATTTCCTCCTTTCACACACCCTTCCAAACTCCTCTACCAACTGTCTCAATCTCTCCTCTGAATCAGTCACCAGTGCAGTATCATCTGCAAACAGCAGCTGCTTCAGATTCCACTCTCCACCATCAACATTCACCAGACTCAGACCTCCACCTAAAACTCTTGCATTCATCTCCGTTACAACACCATCCATGTAAATATTAAACACCCAAGGTGACATCACACATTCCTGTCGCAGCCCCACTCTCACGGGAAACCAATTACTCACAGCATTTCCCACTCTTACACACGCTCTACTATTTACATAAAAACTTTTCACCCCTTTTAGTAACCTACCATCAAGTCCATACAATCTTAAAACAGTCCACAAAGCCTCCCTATCAGTTCTATCATACGCATTCTCTAAATCCATAAATGCCCAAAACACATCCTTGCCTTTCGCTAAATACTTTTCACACACTTGTCTCACCGCAAACACCCAATCAAAGCATCCCCTCCCTCTCCTAAAGCCACACTGCTCATCACCGATCACTCCCTCTGTACCCTCTCTAACTCTCATAATTAACACTCTACCATACACCTTACCTACAACACTCAACAGACTTATATCCCTAAAGCTAGTACATTCATACTTATCACCCTTGCCTTTATACAACGGGACCACACAAGCACTTGCCCAGTCAATTGGCACCATACCTTTCTCAAAGCACACATTCAACAATCTTACTAACCAGTCAACAATAGTCACTCCATCACCCTTAAATACTATTGTATTTAATAATAATAGTGTATTTAAAACTAGGGTACTATGTTTAAATTTGTTATTTAATTGAAGTTATATTTATCAATTTTATATATTAAAATTAAAGTTTTAATTATTACTGTACTATTTATTATTATATTATAGACTTATCTACTGTGATTGGTTATATATTTGTACTATGAGATTCTATGTATAATATGTTTTATAGTAATTTAAGAACAGTCATTGTGTGTGTGTGTCTCTATGTATGATGTATTTACATTACAGTGTCATCTAAGGTGTATGTAAGATTCCCTACCTAAATGTGTTTGTATGCCACACTTCTATACCACCTGGCTATGCTGGTGGTGTGTATGTAGGAGATTGTTGTATAGTTAGTGGTAGTTGTTGTTATATTTAGTGTTTGATACAGTGTTTATAAATCGTATTATTAGGTGGTGTGTATGCTAGTGATCAGTGGGTGATATTCAGTGTGTGGTAACAGCTGATATGTTAGGGAAATGGAGTTAATGCTCCAAGGATAATGGAGTGAGCAAGAGGTGTGTGACAGGCATCCCACGTCTCATTGTTATTTGTGGACAAAGTTAATAACTGAAAAATAGGCTTCAGAGAGGTACTTATTTTGTAAGTGAGGGTGGCGATACTTATATTGTGGGTATGTGGGGCAGCGCACATGTGGTGGCGGGGTCCCGGGTGGCTGATGATATAATGTATGGTGTTGACACCAGTCCAGATAACCGTCTCAGGTCAGCATCTCGCTCGCTAACGGTCCCTGCTCACACACACACACCCTTCCTCCCCCTCACACCGTAGTTTTCACAATTTTTCACATTTTCCAAGCTATATATAGCTAATATTTAAGATTTACTTTCACATATGCATCAGTGTCCACTTTATGCTGGAGTGGGTATCAATTTCTAAGAGTCCACAATCATTTTTACTATGATTTCGAGACGTTAACACGGAGCGCCTGGCACACGTCCTCTCACTCCACCACCCAGAACACTACTACTACTACCCCTGCTACTACTACTACTACTACTACTACTAATTGCTACTACTACTACTACTACTACTACTAATTGCTACTACTACTACTACTACTACTACTACTACTTTTTTTTACTACAAAATCACCTCCATCCATTGGTGAATTATATTGTGAAGATCAAAACCAACCTTCCTAATACAGTTCACCATTTGAAGTTGTAATGTGAACGTTAACACTAACCCTCATATTACAATCCGTTGGCCCCAAGCACGCCAACGGCTGTGGTTACCAACCATCTACAGTACTATTACTATTATTATTTTATTTTTTTTATTGATATTACAGCGTAAATAAAGACATTAAACTATTGGAGTCGCTGGTCTATGCGACTCTCGACCACTGTAGCTTCGTAATCCATACCCGCCAGAGAGACAGGCCTGAGGGCTGATGATCTTGTGCCCCTGAGACATAGCACAGCAGACCTCACGAGGGAGAATGAGAGTCGACATCTCATGCAGGCCATAACAGAACTCTGCGGTTGACGTTTCTTCTCAGAAAGAACCTCTGCCAGTCTCAAATAGAATCTCACTGCCTCCGGACCCATCCCACCTGATGTCGTGAACACAAGGAGAGTGAATCGACCGTGGTCCACATGTTGGATCCTTTCTTGATAATTTCTATTTTTTTCTCGCTCATTCCTCTTGTGTGCAGCTTCGAGAGACAGTTCACGATGACATGCTGCCA
>NC_137045.1:24433884-24448884 GCF_032717465.1 Coenobita brevimanus | reverse complement strand
CGATTATGTGCTGCAGCTGGTCTTTTTGTCTTGCTTCACGCTCCTTGCTTATCTGTGTCTTTATGTCTTTCTGCCTTTGGTGGTCGACTTCACTTGTCTCAACCTGGGAACAGATCTTCTGGGACAAGGATTCGGTGAGCCTGAGTGAATTTCTGTGTTCGTAGCTTGCCACGGCCACTGGATTTATAATGCCAAGGCCTCCCATCCTGGGTGGTAGTGCTAGAAAGTCCCTCTTTTCTGGTGTGGGGATGTGGCCATTGGTTAGAGATGACAGGAATGAATCCCTGATTGCATCCTCCAGTGGTTGTACTACTGCTACTACTATCCGGTTACGTGTTGTACTAGTGTATTCTTTCTACTGGCAGACGATTGTATTCAGTTTAGGAGCTATTTTAACAACTAAAGGCGTCAGACGTAACTCCAGCTGACTCCTTGCTTACCAAAGCTTCCCTCAAGATGAATAATAATCGTCTGGAGATGGAAGGAA
Organism: Coenobita brevimanus; assembly: GCF_032717465.1. NCBI lineage: Eukaryota > Metazoa > Arthropoda > Malacostraca > Decapoda > Coenobitidae > Coenobita > Coenobita brevimanus. The sequence continues at coordinate 24,448,397 of NC_137045.1, read as the reverse complement.
TAAACTAAAAAAGTAAGTCACTCAAGGGAAAGACAGAGGAAAAAGGGACGAAGAGAAAACAAGGAAAAGAAGGTAGGGAAAAAATATAAGAAAGGGAAAATACTGAGAGCGGAAAAAGGGAAGGGTAAAGGTTGTAGAGAAACCCAGAAAAAGACAAAGAGATATATAGAAAGGAGAGGAAAGGGACGAAGGAGACATGCAGTGATGAAAGGAAGACAAACTGCCCCAAACTAGACTGAAGGAAGGAATGAAGAAGGAAGGAAAGAAAGAATAAATACATGAAGGAAGGAAAAAATTAAGGAAGGAAGGAAAGAAAAAATGAAAGGAAGGAAGGAAAAAATGAATGAAGGGAGGAAGGAAAGAAAAAATGAAGGAAGGAAGGAAAGTAAAAACAAGAAGAGGAAAACAAGGAAGACATAGTCCATCTAAAACAACATAAAAATAGAGTGTGAGAGATCCAGTCATTTTCTCCTGCCCTTCTTTCCTCCCTCCTTCTCCTCTTCCTCCTCCTACTTTTCTTTTTAATCTTTCTCCTTCTCTCTACTCTCCTTTCTTCTCCTCCTCTCCCTCCTCTCTATTCTCCCTCCTTCTCCTCTCCCTCCTCTCTACGTTCCCTCCTCCTCCTCTCCTTTCACCTATTCTTTTTCACTCCTCATCCTTGTTATCTTTTAATTGTCTTCTATACTCTTCCTCCTCTTCCTCTTTTATTCCCTTCTTTTCTTTTTCCCCTTTTCCTTCTGTCTTCTACCTCCTCTCTCTTCCTCCTCCTCCTCCTCCTGTTTTACTTCTCGACTCTTCCTCATCGTCATCTTTTACTCTCCTTTCTTTCCAAGTTATTTCTCTTCCTCTTTACCATCTTCCTCCTCTTTTTCCTCCCCCTCTCTTGTTCTCTCCTTACCCCTTCTCTCCTCTTCCTTATTCTCTTTTACTACTCTTCCTCTCTTTCTTCCCCTTCTTCTCTCTTTTCTGTCTACTTCCTCCATTGCCTTCTCATCCTTCTTGCGTTTTTTTCCTTCTCCACCTCCTCCTTCCTTCACTTCTTCCTCCTCCTTTTTCTCCTCTTCTCTCCCCCTCCTCCTCCCTTCCTCTTTTACTTCTCTTCCCCTTCTCTTCTTTTATCCTTCTCACCTACCTCCTCCTCCTCCTTTAGAATACCAGGCATCACTTTGTTATACAGTTACCACTCACCGGTCTCAAATGACTTCATGGGGCACAAGAAACCATTTGGCTTGTCACTCAGTGTAGAGTTAACTGGGGGTGACATCCATGACTAAAATATATACATAAATAAATAAATAAATAATGCGGCCATAGAAATTCAGAAAATAAGATGCAGTTACCAAGTACGTTAATATAAACAGATAAAGAAAGTGGGAAATGAAAGAGCGAGAGAGAGAGAGAGAGAGAGAGAGAGAGAGAGAGAGAGAGGAAAGGGAAAGGAGGTGACAAAATAATAGTTATCGACTAAGTATAAAAAATAAATAAAATAGGAAAGAAAAGAAGAGAAAACGAAACGAAGAAGAACATAGAGAAAGAGAGGAATGAGAAAGAAAGAGAGGAATAAGAAAGAGAAAGAGAGGAGTGAGAAAGAGAGAAGGAGAGGAATGAGAAAGAGAGAAGGCGAGGAATGAGAAAGAGAAGGAAAGGAATGAGAAAAAAAGAACGAGAGGAATGAGAATAAGAGGAGAGGAATGAGAATGAGAGAAGGAGAGGAATAAGAAAGAGAGAAATGAGAAAGAGAGAAGGAGAGGAATGAGAGAGAGAGAAGGAGAGGAATGAGAAAGAGAGGAATGAGAAAGAGAGAAGGAGAGGAATGAGATAGAGAGAAGGAGAGGAATGAGAAAGAGAGAAGGAGAGGAATGAGACAGAGAGAAGGAGAGGAATGAGAAAGAGAGAAGGAGAGGAAGCTGAGCCTAGGGAAGGAGAGGAAAGGGAATGGCAGTAAACAAATGCTGAGGGAGAAAGATGAGAGAATTATGACAAAGAGCAAAAGACCAAAGGTGAGGAAAATGAGGAAAGTAGGAAGGAAAAACTACATGACATACAATACAGAAAATACAGCCTTCTAGATCTTACCCCCCCCCAAAGAAAAAGAAAAGTCTACAGTATCAATAAGAACTCCATAGAATATGGATTCCTTAATAATAATAATAATAATAATAATAATAATAATAATAATAATAATAATAATAATACCACTAATAATAATGTTAATCATCATCATCATTATAAAAATACTACCGTACAACTACTACTACAAAAACAACAACAACAACAACAACAACAACAACAACAACAACTACTACTACTACTACTACTACTACTACTACTAATAATAATAATAATAATAATAATCGACATGTATTTGAGGTGAACTGTGTATAATCTATCTGTCTGTGTATGGATGTATTAGTCTGTTTATTTACCCACACATCTATCAACAGCGAAAAAATATTATTATTATTATTATTATTATTATTGTAGTTGTAGTTGGGGGCACTCACCATCCACTCACTTGATGTATTGATGGTCTCATATGAGTGCCATTTGCTCTCTTTCTTTCCTTCTTTCCTCTTTCGTCTTTTTTTCCTTCTTTCCTTCCTTCTGCCTGTGGGTGACTCTACACTGAGTGACAAGCCAAATGGTTTTCTGCACACCAGGAAACCATTTACTACGCTGGGTGGTAACCATATAACCAAATTTTGGCGCCTGGTGGTTTAGTGGGTAATTACGGCGATCCAATCGGATTGAGCCGGTGAAGGTTTATATCCAAGGGATGGTTGGGGTTTATTGCTCACGTAATGCCACTCAGGGATAAGTGAGGCTGGTCACTCTCATCTTAAATGTCAGGACCAACTTGCCCAGCCCTGGGATCCTACGCTTCTCGTGGGACAAAACAGCGTTAGATGACGATGATGATGATTACTAATAATATTACCAGCTGCTATAGCGAAGCTGGTATTGTTTTAAATTTGTCTGTCTGTCTGTGTCAGTGTGTCTGTTAGCACGATAACTTCGCAACCGCTCAAGATATCATCACAAAATTTACAAGTGTGTAGTAGGGGGAAAAAAAAAAATCTACAAATTCGAAATTGGTGAAAGTAGGTCAAGGTCAAGGTCATATTCCGAGCCGCGCTAGATATGTATCGGCTGGCGGCTGGTGTGATTTCCCCTTTGGGCAGGGGCCCTCTAGTTATCATCATCATCATCCAATCCTACGTTGCCCCATGAGGAGCGTAGCAGCCCGGGGCTAGGCAAGTTGGTCCTGACATTTAAGATGAGAGTGACCAGCCTCACTCATCCCTGAGTGGCATTACATGAGCAATAATCCCCAACCATACCTTGGATATAAACCTTCACCGGCTCAATCCGATTGGAGCGCCGTAATTACCCACTAAACCACCAGGCGCCACAATTTGGTTATATGGTTACCACCCAGCGTAGTAAATGGTTTCCTGGTGTACAGGAAACCATTTGGCTTGTCACTCAGTGTAGAGTCACCCACAGGCAGAAGGAAGAGGAAAGAATGAAGAAAAGAAAGACAGAAGAGGGAGTGTAAAGTTACCCACAGGCAGAAGGAAGAGGAAAGAATGAAGGAAAGACAGAAGAGGATGGAGGGAAAGAAGGATGGAGGAGAGGAAAGGGCAGACACCCGAGAGCAGCACTACATCAAGACAGTGGATGGTGAGCGCCCCCACCTACCACATAAATATTATTATTATTATTTCTAGCCTGGTCTATCTGTCTATCTGTCTACCTACCTACCTGTCTATCTATCTATCTATCTATCTATCTGCCTGTCTATCTATCTATCTAACTATCTATCTGTCTGTATCTATCTGTCTGTATCTATCTATCTATCTATCTTTATCTGTCTTTCTATCAATGAAATACGGATATCACTACATAAATTGAGTGGATGGTACGTACTAGACAGATAGATAGATATATACACGGATAGACGGAGAGAGAGAATCAGTGTCAAAACATTCACGTTATCGAGTTGACCTATTTATGTATGTATGTGTCTGTCCATCTATCCAATATATCTACCACTACATCAGGTGAGTGGATGGTATGTACCAGAGAGAGAGAATCAGTGTCAAAACATTCACGTTATCGAGTTGACCTATTTATGTATGTATGTGTCTGTCCATCTATCCAATATATCTACCACTACATCAGGTGAGTGGATGGTATGTACCAGAGAGAGAGAGAGAGAGAGAGAGAGAGAGAGAGAGAGAGAGAGAGAGAGAGAGAGAGAGACAGACAGACAGACAGACAGAGACAGAGAAACTAATGATGTCTTTTAATCTGGTTTTGCATCTATCTATCTATCCAATAAAGCTATAGTTACATCAGGTGAGTGGATGGTATATACTAGTTGGACAAACAGATAAAGAAAAATACTGATATCTTTTATATACTTCTGCATCTATCTATCTACCCAGTAAATCTATCACTACAGCATGTGAGTGGATGGTATGTACTAGATAGACATGCTTATAGACTGATACAGAAAAAAATGTTGAGGCCTTTTATTTATTTTGCATCTATCTATTTATCTATATAATAATTCTATCACTACATCCGGTGAGTGGATAGCACGTAGTAGATAGAGAAAAATATTGATAACTTTAATCCATTTTTGCATCTATCTATCTCTCTATCTAACTAATAAATCTATCACTACACCAGGTGAGTGGATGGTATGTGCTGGTATTGGTGGATATCTATATATCCATCAAGTGCACCCGTCTATCTATTTACCTGTCTATCTACATACTACATCTATTTACCTATCTATCCAATAAATCTATAACTTAATCAGGTGAGTGGATGGTATGTACTAGATAGACAGACGTAGAGTGAAAAAATCAACATCAGTAACTCAACAAATTCAAAAGTAATCTATCTATTTTTGCATCTGCCTACCTATCTATCCCAAAAATATCACTACATCAGATGAGTGGATGGTACGTACTAAAGATGGATGGACAGACAGGCAGACAGCCAGAGATCCATTTTTATCGACAATTGATTGAAAAAGTGTATTTGTGTATTTATCTGTCTATATATTTATCTATCCAGTAAGTCTATCACTACATTAAGTGAGTGGATAGTACGTACTAGATAAATAGATAGATACAGAATTGCTATTTATCATATTTTAATCTATTTTTGCATCTACTGATCCCTCCGATTCATATATTGCTACATCGGGTGTGTGGATGGTATGTACTAAATAGACAGACAGACATAGAGAAAAAATATTGAAGTCTTTTAATATATTTTTGCATATCTGTCTACCCAATAAATCTATCATTACATCAGAGAGATAGGCAGATAGACAGACAGACAGATAGACAGACAGATAGACATGGATGGACAAAGAAAACTCAAATCATTCTTACTTATCAGATTGAAAGTTGATCTATCTTTGCGTCTATCAGATAAATCTATCACTACATCAGGTGAGTGGATGGTAGCGAAGAGGTAGATACAGTAGACAGACATATACAATTTTTTTTTTCTTTTTACAGTTTCCAAGTTAATCTATCTAGCCTTCTCTTTCACCTGTCTATCTGTCCAATAAATCTATCACAACATCGGGTGAGTGGATGGTACGTAGTGGGCAAAATGCGTGTCCACATTCGTCTTGGTTGGTAGGCTGAAAAATGACTTAGGCGTATGTATCTATCTTTGATTCTCGATAGATTAAAGGTGAACTGATAACCTGTTTGTAGGTCATGTGGAAAGATTAGATAATAATAATAATAATAATATAAAATAATAATAATAATAATAATAATAATAGCAGTAGCAGCAGTAGTGGTGGTGGTAATAGTAGTAGTAGTAGTAGTAGTAGTAGTAGCAGTAGCAGCAGTAGTAGCAAATAATAATAATAATAATAATAATAATAATAATAATAATAATAATAATACATTTCAACTCACACAGTGTCCAAACCAGGCATAGTTTCCTTTTTCCGGGACTTCTGCCACTTGCCTCGCCACCACAGCAATCCAGTCTAGCCATTCATCACGGCAAACACAATTCCAACCGTCCAATAAAAGGAAAACGCAAAGTTAGTACGAGCTGTGTACGCCAACATCCCCTCACTTCCTGACCCGCGGGGTGACTGATGCCGTCACTGCCCGATGGTTGGCAACGCTGCATCTCAAGGGTTACGTGAGCAACATTGTGCTTGAGATTCCTCCAGTTAAATTTAAGACGATTAACACCAGTATTACGTGAATTTTTTACCCATGCTTTAAATCAATAAGTGATACTACAGATTTTATTTGACAGAAATATAATGGAAAGAAATAAAGTGAAAATATCACCATCGTAATAAACGTTGGTCGTTTCTTTTAAAAGACTGCATCACCGGAAGCTTCCTTCAGGTGTACCATCACTAAACATTGGCAATGCTGATTTCTTTTTAAATCTTTGAATGTTTACAGGTAATGTCTTGATTATTTCTGACGTGCTTGTAATAAACAAGTAATGGAAGGGTTATTTATCTTTAGGGAGGTTTTTGGCTTTGTGAACCTTATTTACCGTAGTTCAGAGGCAAAACAAGACGATGCTACGGCCCTGCATCCTTACCACAGCATTTCTTCGAGACTGGCGCCATTTCTGCATCAAGATCTTGTTACTGTTTAACAAACAAGATGATGAAAATTCTTAAGTTATACTTGATAGATATGCAAGAAAATGTTTACGGGACACCAAGATTAATGATTACATCAAATAAATTACTACTCAAAGAAAAACATCTTAGGAAGTTGCCACTAACGGTCAAAGACTAAAACTTGGCAGCGCTGTGTTTGAAAATTTTCGTTTAAATGTTGTGACCATTGAAGGTAGTTCTGTGAACCACCGCCACCACCACCACTATTACTACTACTACCATCACCACCACCACCACCACTATTACTACTACTACTACCACCACCACCACTATTACTACTACTACTACCACCACCACCACCACCACCACTATTACTACTACTACTACTACCACCACCACCACCACCACTATTACTACTACTACTACTACCACCACCACCACCATTATTACCACTACTACTACAGTTAACGCCGGCGTGCCGCAGGGATCAGTTCTGGCGCCAACCCTATTTCTGGTTCATTTTAATGATCTCTTATCTGTCACTCACAATCTCATTCACTCATACGCAGATGACTCAACACTACATAGTTCATTCACACTCAGACATCCATTTACAAAGTCTAATATCTCTACCTCTCAATTCAGTACAGCCATCTCCATAAATCAAGATCTATCTACAATCAGTGAATGGGGACAAAACAACCTTGTCTCTTTTAATGCTAGTAAAACTAAATATATACAGTTTACTAATAGACAGATATTACCAGATTCATACATTACCTTCAGTGCTACTAATATTCCCATCTCCAAAAGTATTGAAATTCTTGGTGTCTCACTTAACAGTGCCCTCAGCTGGACCTCTCATGTCAGATCACTTGCTAAAACCGCCTCAAAGAAACTTGGATTATTGTACAGAGTCCGTAACTTCTTCGCCGATGAGCAGTTAGCTATAATTTATAAGAGTCATGTGCGCTCTCAGCTTGAATATTGCTCACCCTTGTGGAATGGTTGTGGAGAGGTTGCATTAAGACAACTAGACAAAATTAAGAATAAAGCTGTTAGAATCATTAACAACCTTGCCATTACATATTTTTTTTTTTTTTTTTATGTGACCTACTCTGGGCATAGGCTTCACAGCCTGCTTTCAAGGCCCAGTAGTCCTCCTACGTACCGCACACCTCTACATGTCACCACTTCGGCGCTAACACCCACCGTCCATATTGAATACATGCTAGGGCTGTCTCATACAGGACTGGTGTATTGGTATTAGCAGGGGTATTTTTACGATATGTCGGCGGGCCTTCTGGTAGATCAGTAAAGTCTGATTTTATGACATTCAAATCCTTAAACTGTTCCCTGCCTCAGTGGGATTTGAACCCGGGTCCGTCAGGACTGCAGGCCAACTCTCTACCGATTGAGCCACCGCCTCCCCTGCAAGTAAGAAGGAATGTTGCCTCCCTTGCATTATTTTACAGATATTTTTTTGGCAAATGCTCAGACGAAGTTGCGTCCATGGTGCCACCTCTCCATGCCTTCCCTCGTGCTACACGGGCATCTGGTAGCGTTCATGACTGGAATGTCACTCAACCATATTGCAGAACTTCTGCCTATCAGAATTCTTTCATTCCTCGAACTGCATCTCTCTGGAACTCGCTTCCCCAGTGTTGTTTTCCTCCAAATTTCAACCTACAACTGTTCAAGTCTAACTGTTACAGATATTTTATGAACAGAGGACACCAGTAATCTGGTGTATGGATTATTTTTTTTTACCCATTTGTTTTTCCTTCCTCCGTTCTGTTATATATATATATATATATATATATATATATATATATATATATATATATATATATATATATATATATATATATATATATATATATATATATATATATATATATATATAAACACCCCCACCACCACTATTACTACTACTACCATCACCACCACAACCACCACTAATACTACTACTACTACTACCACCACCGCTATTACTATTACTACTACCACCACCACCACCACCATTATTACTACTACTACTACTACTACCACCACCACCACCACCACCACTAACACTACTACTACCATCACCACCACAACCACCACTATTACTACTACTACCATCACCACCACAACCACCACTATTACTACTACTACTACCACCACCACCACTATTACTACTACTACCATCACCACCACCACTATTGCTACTACTACTACCACCACCACCACCGCCACCACTATTACTATTACTACCATCACAACCACAACCACTACTGCATTCAGTGAGGAGGGGCGAGTTGAGGGAGCGGCTGCAGCGGGTGGGAATGAGCCAGTGGGTGGGGGCAAGGTTAGAGTGGGACGCAGCCCACCACCGCATGGGTTGACCGCTAAGGATACAGGTGTTATACCTAAGGATGGTTGCCTCGTCCCTGCCAGTAGGAACTCCAGGGCCCCTCCTGACACTACATCGGAGAATGAAGGGTGGACACTTGTCAATCGGAGGAGAGTAAGAAAGGACGGTCATAAGGTAACTACGAGAGTGACAGGCGTATTTAGGACTGGTAGCTCTTCAGTTAAAGCAGCCACAAGATTAATCGATATTTTTATAGGAAGAGTAGATAATAACGTGTCCTGTGATGACTTGAAGAATTTTATTTTTGATGTTTTTGGGGTGCAAGTTGTATCGGTATCTAAATTAGTGATTAGAACTGATGAGCATCAAGCTTTTAAGGTGACACTAAAACTTTCTGAGAGGGAGAGACTGTTTAACCCAGAACTTTGGCCTGAGGACATTATTGTAGATAAGTTTTTTGACAGATCCAAGAGACAGGTACAGTAAATATAGTTCTTAGCTGATTTTTTTTTTTTTTATAAATATCTTTCTTTTTATTATCGGTAAATACAATTAAGAAATTTTTTTTTTTTTATTCCCTTTTTAGACTTTCTTTTTCCATTTTATTATGGCTTCTGGTTTTATAAAATTTTGTACGTATAACTGCTGTTCTCTGAGGAAAAATATTGATCCAATTAGAAAGTTAACATCATCAGGTTATGATTTTATATTTTTACAAGAAACTTTTATAACTAACAATAAACTTGGTATTTTAGATTTTGTTGATGAAGACTATGACGGTGTTGGTGTGGGTGCCACATTCTCCGATAAGGCCTTAACCAGCACGGGGGGCAGGCCAGAAGGAGGTATGGCCATCCTATGGAAAAAAGATGTACATTTAAAAATTAATGAAATAATATTAGAGAAGAATTTTATGGTTTTTAGTGTTAATATTTTTGGTTTTACAATTGTTTTTATTAATGTTTACTTGAAGAGTGATGTATGGGAAGTTACAACTGTAAATAACTATCTTGAATCACTCTCCAGGCTGGATCATTTCCTTGATGCTTTGAATTATGACTGTGTGTTTTTAATTGGTGATTTTAATGCTGACCCTTTTTATGGAAGAGCTTGGAGAAATCTTTCTGATTTTATGAACAGAAATTCCTTACGATGCTTTGATGTGGACAACCTTGACAGTAATTCTTACACGTTCATAGGCTACGGCAACTCTGTGTCTAAATGGCTAGATCATGTTTTGGGCAATGAGCATAACTGTATAAAGATAGAGAATATGGGCATACGGCAAAGCATTATTGGCTCTGATCATTTACCACTGGAAGCCACAATTAGTTTGACCGGAGGTTTGTCGGCAATTCATTCTCACATATACTCCAGTAATAAAACACAGTTATCCATTAAGTGGGATACACTTAAAGATCACGAAATTTGTGACATTAGTCAGTCAGTTGATGCCTATCTACATGATTATTACTCTCTACCCATAGATGACTGCTGTAGAACAGGTTGCCGTGACCCAGGGCATCTTAAAATGATTGATGAACTGTATGAAATCATCACGAATAGCATCCAGATCTCTAGCCAAAAATATATGAGACGATGTATTAAGAAAAACAAATTTAATGTAATCCCAGGGTGGAATCGTTGTGTCAAGGACAAACACAGTGTTGCCAGAATAAAATATCTTGACTGGGTAAGGCATGGCAGATTAAGAGGTACAACTCTACATGAAGAGATGCTAAGTTTCAGAAAAGAGTTTAAGCGAGTCCTCAATGAATGTAAAAAGAATGAACACAGTGCAATCTGCCGGTCTATTGTGGACAGATTCTATAACAAAAATAAAATTCACTTTTGGAGTGAAGTTAAGAAAAGGAAATGTATTAACAAACTCTCAAATGTTATCGATGGTCACAATGGTGACTTGGAAATAAATCAATTTTTTTATGAGAAATTCTTACGTAATCAGCCTCATAGTGTTGCGGATGCGGAGGTGGATATTTGTAACGAGATAAGAAGAGCCTGGCCTCACGAGAGAAAGATGTGTTTGACAATCTCCAGCATAACTCTAAGAAAGCTAATACAGCGCCTCAACGTTGGACAAGGTCATGACCAGGTTAATTCACTATTTTTCAGGAACGCCTCAGAGTATTTTTTATGTTATCTTGCCCGTTTTTATAATACGTGCTTTGCTCATTGTTACCTCCCTGGGAATTTACTGAAGGGTACCATCATCCCTGTATTAAAAGATACTAAAAAGAATGTAACAGATTCATCTAACTATCGACCAGTAATGCAGTCATCATGCCTTTTAAAGATTTTTGAATTATTTATTTTAGATATCGTATCCGAGAAGCTCGTTTTAAATTATACACAGTTTGGTTTTAAATCTGGCTCATCAACCACTGATGCTTGTTTTATTTTAAAAGAAATTATGAAGCGATACTCTAGGTACAAGAGATCAGGCCTAGCCACATTCATTGATTTAAGTAAAGCTTTTGATAGGGTAGACCACTTTATTTTAGGTAAGAAGTTGCTACGGTGCTCTCTGCCAGTTGACGTGGTACTAATGATTCTGCGTTACCTAAGAAACCAGCAAGCTAATATTAAATGGCGAGATTCTTTTAGTAATTACTGTTTTATAGAGAAAGGTGTGAGACAAGGAGGAGTTTTGTCACCTTTCTTATTTAATTTTTATATAGACAGCATTATTAATGAGATAACAGACACTGATGTTGGATGCTGCTATGGAGAACTCAGACGCAATATATTAGCTTATGCAGATGACTTAGTACTACTGGCAGAGTCACCTGCAGAAATGGACACTTTATATAGTAAACTTTGTGCCTGTATAGATGAACACTTGCTTACTGTTAACAGGACAAAATCTAAGTGTGTTATTTTTAGTAACAAAGTGGATGAGACAACAGAGAGCATTGAGCTGAACGGTGATACACTGCAAGTAGTAAAGGTTTTTAATTATCTTGGACATAATGTCTGTTTTAATTTTAAAGACAATGACGATATTATTTTTAGACTTAATAATTTTTATGCCTCATTTAATAGTATTTTTAGGGATTTTAAAGCCGTTGACAGGGACACATTTTTATTTCTTTTTAAATCTTATTGTTTACCAGACTACGGACTTCCATTATAGAACCATGATTCTTCTTTTAACTCAAAAAATTTTAAAGCTTTTGAAATTGCTTTTAGCAAAGCATTAAAGCGTATATGTGAAGTACCGATGATTGCCAGCAGTCACATCACGGCAGCTGGTGTAATCAACTGCTGCTCAGGCATCACACTGCACTAGTCCAAGCCAGGTACTGTAAGAGAGTGTTCAGGTTGCTTAACCCTATCTTTAGCATTAATATCCCACTTATCAAGGAGGGATTTTTTATGCAATACCTTTTCAAATACTTCAGAGATGTATATAATGTTAATATTTTTCATGAAGAGCTGGATATTCTGAGATCTCGGATTGACTGGATACAAAGGCACGAGGACAGACGCAATCCTTGTATGTTTTATGGCTATTGGCTTAATTCTATCATGATTTTTATCCCACATTTTGTATATATATATATATATATATATATGTGTGTGTGTGTGTGTGTGTGTGTGTGTGTGTTTGTATATATATGTGTGTTTGTGTGTGTGTGTGTACATGTATGTATATATGAATGTGTGTATATATGTATGCATATGTGTGTGTGTGTGTGTGTGTGTGTGTGTGTGTATAGTTGTTTTATATAATTTTTTTTAGTTTCACTTTTAGTATTGCTTATAATTTAGATTTTTTAGTTTTGGTAACTTTTATGTACAGTCATATGTGGCCTTTTATTATTATTTTATTAGATTTTAACTTTTTTTTTTTCATATTTCTTAGTACATGCTTATATAATTTTTTATTTAGTTCTGTAGATTTTCTGTTTTTATAATTTGCAGATATTTATAATGATTTTTTTTATCTTTATATTTTTTGTCTTAGCATTATGGTTTACTTATTTTTATTCTTTCCTGTGTTTGAAAGCTTAATTTGTAATATTTTTATATCATTAATTATAGTTTTTATTGCCCTAAGAGAGCAGCAGTGATTTGTTATTTTCATGTACAGTATGTGCATGTGAATGTATATGTATATGTATATATATATATGTGAGTATATTGTGTACAGTCTATAACTTTTTCAGTGACTACCAAATTCCATCTTTCGGAAGGATATGTTATTGTTAAGTATGTGCTGTACTGTACACAAGCCTCTGGAATTTCTGGGTTATGTAATATTATGTAATCTGTATATGTACTGTATACTGTATTACGAAATAAAGAAATGATGATGATGACTACTACTACTACTACCACCACCACCACCACCACCACCACCATCACTACTACCACCACCACCACCACTACTATTACTACCACCACCACCACCACTACTATTACTACCACCACCACCATCACAACTACCACCACCACCACCACTACTACTACTACTACCAACACCACCACCACTACCACCACCACCACCACAATCACCACCACCACCACCACTACCATCACCATCATCATCACCACCATCACCACCACCACCACCATCACCACCACCACCATCACCACCATCACCACCACCACCATCATCACTATCACCACCATCACCACCACCACCATCACAACCACCACCACCATCACAACCACCACCACCACCACCACCACCACCACCAACACCACCACCACCATCATCACCACCACCATCACCACCACCACCATCACCACCACCACCATCACCACCATCACCACCACCACCATCACCACCATCACCACCATCACCACCACCACCATTACCACCACCACCATCACCACCACCACCACCACCATCATCACAACCACCACAACCACCATCATCACCACCACCACAACCACCATCATCACCACCACCACCATCACCACCACCACCACAACCATCACCACCACCACCACTACTACCACCACCATCACCACCACCACACCACCACCACCACCTCCACCATCATCATCACCACCACCACCACCACCACCATCACCACCACCACCACTACTGCCACCTCCATCACCACCACCACCATCACAACCACCACCACAACACCACCACGACCACCACCACCACCATCATCATCACCATCACCACCACCACCACCATCATCACCACCACTACGATCACCATCATCACCACCACCACCACCATCATCATCACCACCACCACCATCATCATCACCACCACCACCATCACCAACACAACCACCACCACCATCATCACCACCACCACCATCATCATCACCACCACCACCACCATCATCACCACCACCATCACCACCACCACCATCCCCACTATCACCACCACCACCGTCACCACCACCACCATCATCAGCACCACCACCACCACCACCACCACCATCATCACCACCACCATCACCACCACCACCATCCCCACAATCATCACCACCACCACCACCACCACTATCATCATCACCACCACCACCG
>NC_137045.1:24423884-24428884 GCF_032717465.1 Coenobita brevimanus | reverse complement strand
CAGATAGACAGAGAAATAGATAGACAGAGATATATAGGCAGAGATAGATAGAGATGGATAGATATCGACTAATTACCAACATTTTCATCCCAGACAGATAGATAGATAGATAGATATACAGATAGCTAGATAGATAGATTCTGACAGGAAATACATCATCTGGGAAACTAAATTGATAGATTGATAGATAGACTGTGATAGATAAATAGATATAGATAGAAAGACAGTTACCCGGACTGATAGATAGACCGATATAGATAGATAGACAGACAGTTACCCAGATATATAGATAGATTGATAGATACACAGAGATAGATGGATAGATAGTTACCCAGATACACAGTGAAAGACAGACAGACAGATAGATAGATACACAGAGATGGATGGATAGATAGCTACCGATACAGATATAGATAGATAGACAGATAGATAGATACACAGAGATAGATGGATAGATAGTTTCCCAGATACACAGAGTGATAGACAGATAGATAGACACAGATAGATACACAGAGATAGATGGATAGATAGTTACCGATACAGATATAGATAGATAGATAGGTAGATAGATAGATAGATACACAGAGATAGATGGATAAATAGTTACCGATTCAGATATAGATAGACAGATTGATAGATAGATAGATAGATAAATAGATAGATACAGAGATAGATGGATAGATAGTCAGCCAGATAGACAGTGTTACGGAACAGAGAAAGATAATGTACACTTTAAGTGAGAATACTAAAAATCACTGCTGTCCCGTAAAGTTCCAGGTTCAAAACAAAAGAGTTAGGTAAAATTACAAGTTAAAGTTTAATGCTCAAACTAACAACAAAACATTCAGGACTCATAAGGATAATGTAATGGCAAAAAACAGGTTAAATATATGGTTAACTGCAATAGCCTCTATTAACACGAAATTAGCAAGAGTAAATTTATCTAAGTCAGCCCTGATAAAATAAAAATACACTGGGTAATGCTCAGTTAATGCAAGATAAATTATTACAGATACAAAATATTATTACCAATGACTGACATCCAAACTTTACATTAATTACAAAAACCTCACTAGGCCCACAAATTAACACCTTATGCTACACAGCACAAGAAAAAAAATGCAACAACAGTTATACTCAAATTACACAGCTGCTAGATGGTTGGAGACTTCCTGAGCACTCACAACAATAACTGTACAGGGGAGGACAGAGATGTGAACAAAATGAGGAACAGATCTAAGTGGCAATAATGCAGAGACTGAGCTCATTATATAGGGGCCAGCAGAGCTTGATACAACTTGTAAGAAGGACGCGCAAATGAAGCCATGGGGACAAAGAGTTGACAATCCCGCACTGAACAACAGAAAGGACGACTTACTCTACTATAACGGTAGAAGGGGGGGACTGAGGCAGAACACGCTCGTGCTCAAACAGGCAGCACACTGTACGTTAGAATTACACAAAGGATGATGAAATCATAGGCTATGTAACACCTCCCCACAAAGAAAAAGAAATTTACAAAGGAAATTTCTTATTACTCTAAAACAATCTGTCTAAAGTCTAGATAAGCAATCTGCAATAACATTTTCTTTCCCCTTGACATGTTGTATGTCTAATGAATACTCCTGAAGAAGTGGACTCCATCTTGTCAATCTCTGATTTTTATCTTTAAACTTACTAAGGAATTTCAGTGGGTTATGATCGGTATAAATGACTATGGGGTCAAAACCAGAACACAAATAAAATGAAAAATGCTGTAAACCCAAAATCAAGGCCAAAAGCTCTTTCTCAATAGTTGAGTAGTTCTTTTGAGGTGGAGTGAACTTCTTACTGTATTAAGATACAGGGTGTTGCAGCAAAACAGCCCCAGCTCCTGTATCACTTGCATCAACAGCCATCTTAAAAGGCTTAGCAAAATTTGGAGTAGCGAGCACTGGCTGACTTAACAGGATAGCTTTAAGTTTGTTGAAAGAGGATTCACAGTTATCGGTCCAGACAAATTTAACTCCCTTTTTCAGTAGGTCTGTAAGTGGTGATACAAGAATTGAAAAGTTAAGAACAAATCTCCTGTAATAACCCACCATTCCCAAAAATCTTTGTAGCTCTTTCCTACTTTTAGGTCTGGGAAGATCACTTATAACCTGAACCTTAGCTGCTGGTGGTGCAACGTGTCCATCACCAATTACGTACCCAAGGGACTGAACTTTAGCTTCACCAAACTCACACTTTGATAAATTAGCTACAAGATTAGCCTGAACCAAACGCTCAAGAAATTTACTGACATGGCATAGGTGATCTTTCCAGTTGTCACTGAAGATTAATACATCATCAATATAAACAACACACCCTGCCAAACCCTCGGTTACAACATTCATGAGCTTCTGAAATGTGGCTGGTGCATTCTTCATACCATATGGCATTACAGAACATGCAAAAGTCTTTCCTAGTGTTACAAAACATGAGATCTCCCTAGCACATTCAGTCATAGGTACTTGCCAGTATCCCTTTAACAAATCAAACTTACTTATGTACCTAGCCTTTCCGATCTTGTCTATGCAATCTTCCACACGAGGGAGAGGGTAAGTGTCTGTTTTAGTTATCTGATTAACACGTCTGTAGTCAATGCAAAGCCGCTGTGACCCACCTGGCTTAGGGACTAGAGTGACAGGAGAACTCCACTCGCTCTGACAGGGCTCAATCATCTTGTGGTCCAACAGGTAGCCAAGCTCCTTCTGGATGAGAGGAACTTTCACCGGGTTCACACGGTAAGGAGGCAATTTAATTGGCTTTGCGTCTCCAACATCGACATCATGCATCAACACAGTGGTTCTTCCTGGAGTGGCACGGAGCACTTGCGGGTACTCCTGCAGTAATGCCGAAAACTCCTGCCTTTCCTCGGGAGGTAGATGAGAAAGCTTAGTCTGGAGATCATTCATGATATCAGGATTCTTCCCCAAACTATCACTCAGGCGCTACAGTGCAGACTGGGTTATTTTCGTCCTGCCTGTGATATAACTTTAGCATGTTGTTGATGTGACATAGTTGCTTGTTCTTTCTACGATCTGGTGTGGCGATGACAGTTGACATCACTGAGTTTCTTCTCCACGAAATAAGGACCACTAAACTTGGCTTGAAGAGGTTGCCCATGAACTGGTAGCAGAATCAAAACCTGATCTCCTGGCTGAAAGTGGCGTAACCTGGACTTCTTATCATACCAAGTCTTCATCTTCTCCTGAGCAGCTCCTAAATTCTCTCTCGCCAGCTGTAAAGCAGTGGACAGCCGTTCTTTGAACTTCATCACATACTCCAGCAGGTTGACGTCATCTTCCTCCGACAGCCAGCATTCCTTGAGTAGCTTAAGGGGTCCTCTTACTTCATGGCCAAACAGTAGTTCAAAAGGTGAGAAGCCCAGTGACTCATTTGGAGATTCTCTTGCGGCAAACACAACGAATGGAAGACCTTTATCCCAGTCTTTCTGATGTTCCAAACAGTATTTCTTGAGCATCGATTTGAGTGTTTGATGATATCTCTCCAACTCTCCTTGGGTCTGGGGATGGTAAGCTGAAGACGTGATCTGGGTGATGCCCAACTCTTTCAGAGACTGCTTGAAAACATTCGACATGAAATTACTTCCCCGGTCTGACTGTGCCTCCTTGGGCAGACCAAACTTTGTGAAGAACCCTAGCATTTCCTTAACCACGTTCTTTGCTGAGATATTTCTAAGTGGAATGGCTTCAGGATAACGAGTAGCCATATCAATCAGGGTCAACACATAAGAAAATCCTGAAGAAGTCTTAGGAAGAAGGCCCACAATATCCACCAACACACGGGTGAAAGGCACCTCAAAAGGAGGAATGGGAACTAGAGGTGCAACC
This sequence comes from Coenobita brevimanus, assembly GCF_032717465.1. Taxonomy (NCBI): domain Eukaryota; kingdom Metazoa; phylum Arthropoda; class Malacostraca; order Decapoda; family Coenobitidae; genus Coenobita; species Coenobita brevimanus. The sequence goes on along the minus strand of NC_137045.1, from coordinate 24,425,009 downwards.
TTTTCGGTCTGATTACACTTCCCCACAACTTGACAGGTGTGACAAGACTTACAATACCAGGAAACATCCTTGAAGATCCCTGGCCAGTAAAAGTGTTCCAAAATGCGTGCCACAGTCTTCCTCACTCCAAGGTGTCCTGCCAAACTGGAATCATGAGCCACTCGAATGATATCCTGCCTACAAACACGAGGGATGACAACTTGATGTACAACCTCCCATTCACAGTCGGCTGATGCTGTTGGGGGTCTCCACTTCCTCATAAGCACTAATGACTTTATATAATAACAAGTAGAAGCACCGGCTGACTCTTCCTCACTGTAAGCAGAGTTAGCTAGACCTTTCAACTCAGGGTCAGCAACGTGCAACTCAACCAACTCTTGACGAGACAAATTATCAACACTACGGGGTACTGCCTCATCTGGTGAGTGGTCCAAATTAGCAAGAAAAGTGTCAGCTAGGATAACATCATCATCATCATTATCCTCTAAATCACCAGTAACTTTAGACTTAGCCCTAGTGACAGCACATGCAGGGAACACATCAGGGACATCACAATCCTGGGACGCACCACTGGCTCACTAGACAACTGAGGAGCTGGACACACTTGACTTCCACCAATATCATTTCCAAGTAAGAAAGTTACACCTGACATTGGGAGTGTCTCAACCAACCCAACCATAACGGAACCATTAACAAAACCAGACTCTAAATTCACTCTGCACAGAGGGACAGAGAAGTAATTATTCCCTACACCTTGTAAGATTACAGTTTCATCAAAGGAATTAACATTAGAGCCTAGAACACTGGTCAGCATAAGGGATTGGCAAGCACCTGTATCACGATATATTTGAACTGATTTCCTGTCATTACTGTCCAGAGGACTGACAAAACCATCAGACAGGAAATTAGCACATGAACTCTTGAGAGTGTCAGCCACGTTACTGCTCAAAAGAGGAGCTCCATCATGAGAATGTAAGTTACCCCTCAAAGCAGGTTCAGTTAACTCAGTTAAAGAATTCTGGGAACTCTCAAGAGTGGACACTAGACCAATTGACAGAATATTTAAAGACTCCTTTTTGTTCACATCACGCTGTCTCCTGAAACATTTCTCCGTAGTATGACCAA
>NC_137045.1:24403884-24418884 GCF_032717465.1 Coenobita brevimanus | reverse complement strand
AAGATAGGGTTAAGCAACCTGAACACTCTCTTACAGTACCTGGCTTGGACTAGTGCAGTGTGATGCCTGAGCAGCAGTTGATTACACCAGCTGCCGTGATGTGACTGCTGGCAATCATCGGTACTTCACATATACGCTTTAATGCTTTGCTAAAAGTAATCTCAAAAGCTTTAAAATTTTTTGAGTTAAAAGAAGAATCATGGTTCTATAATGGAAGTCCGTAGTCTGGTAAACAATAAGATTTAAAAACAAATAAAAATATGTCCCTGTCAACGGCTTTAAAATCCCTAAAAACACTATTAAATGAGGCATAAAAATTATTAAGTCTAAAAATAATATCGTCATTGTCTTTAAAATTAAAACAGACATTATGTCCAAGATAATTAAAAACCTTTACTACCTGCAGTGTATCACCGTTCAGCTCAATGCTCTCTGTTGTCTCATCCACTTTGTTGCTAAAAATAACACACTTAGATTTTGTCCTGTTAACAGTAAGCAAGTGTTCATCTATACAGGCACAAAGTTTACTATATAAAGTGTCCATTTCTGCAGGTGACTCTGCCAGTAGTACTAAGTCATCTGCATAAGCTAATATATTGCGTCTGAGTTCTCCATAGCAGCATCCAACATCAGTGTCTGTTATCTCATTAATAATGCTGTCTATATAAAAATTAAATAAGAAAGGTGACAAAACTCCTCCTTGTCTCACACCTTTCTCTATAAAACAGTAATTACTAAAAGAATCTCGCCATTTAATATTAGCTTGCTGGTTTCTTAGGTAATGCAGAATCATTAGTACCACGTCAACTGGCAGAGAACACCGTAGCAACTTCTTACCTAAAATAAAGTGGTCTACCCTATCAAAAGCTTTACTTAAATCAATGAATGTGGCTAGGCCTGATCTCTTGTACCTAGAGTATCGCTTCATAATTTCTTTTAAAATAAAACAAGCATCAGTGGTTGATGAGCCAGATTTAAAACCAAACTGTCTATAATTTAAAACGAGCTTCTTGGATAAGATATCTAAAATAAATAATTCAAAAATCTTTAAAAGGCATGATGACTGCATTACTGGTCGATAGTTAGACGAATCTGTTACATTCTTTTTAGTATCTTTTAATACAGGGGTGATGGTACCCTTCAGTAAATTCCCAGGGAGGTAACAATGAGCAAAGCACGTATTATAAAAACGGGCAAGATAACATAAAAAATACTCTGAGGCGTTCCTGAAAAATAGTGAATTAACCTGGTCATGACCTTGTCCAACGTTGAGGCGCTGTATTAGCTTTCTTAGAGTTATGCTGGAGATTGTCAAACACATCTTTCTCTCGTGAGGCCAGGCTCTTCTTATCTCGTTACAAATATCCACCTCCGCATCCGCAGCACTATGAGGCTGATTACGTAAGAATTTCTCATAAAAAACTTGCTTTATTTCCAAGTCACCATTGTGACCATCGATAACATTTGAAAGTTTGTTAATACATTTCTTTTTCTTAACTTCACTCCAAAAGTGAATTTTATTTTTGTTATAGAATTTGTCCACAATAGACCGGCAGATTTCTCTGTGTTCATTCTTTTTACATTCATTGAGGACTCGCTTAAACTCTTTTCTGGAACTTAGCATCTCTTCATGTAGAGTTGTACCTCTTAATCTGCCATGCCTCACCCAGTTCAGATATTTTATTCTGGCAACACTGTGTTTGTCCTTGACACAACAATTCCACCCTGGGATTACATTAAATTTGTTTTTCTTAATACATCGTCTCATATATTTTTGGCTAGAGATCTGGATGCTATTCGTGATGATTTCATACAGTTCATCAATCATTTTAAGATGCCCTGGGTCACGGCAACCTGTTCCACAGCAGTCATGTATGGGTAGAGAGTAATAATCATGTAGATAGGCATCAACAGACTGACTAATGTCACAAATTTCATGATCTTTAAGTGTATCCTACTTTATAGATAACTGTGTTTTATTACTGGAGTATATGTGAGAATGAATTGCCGACAAACCTCCGGTCAAACTAATTGTGGCTTCCAGTGGTAAATGATCAGAGCCAATAATGCTTTGCCGTATGCCCATATTCTCTGTCTTTATACAGTTATGCTCATTGCCCAAAACATGATCTAGCCATTTAGACACAGAGTTGCCGTAGCCTACTGTCAAGGTTGTCCACATCAAAGCATCGTAAGGAATTTCTGTTCATAAAATCAGAAAGATTTCTCCAAGCTCTTCCATAAAAAGGGTCAGCATTAAGATAACCAATTAAAAACACACAGTCATAATTCAAAGGATCAAGGAAATGATCCAGCCTGGAGAGTGATTCAAGATAGTTATTTACACTTGTAACTTCCCATACGTCACTCTTCAAGTAAACATTAATAAAAACAATTGTAAAACCAAAAATATTAACACTAAAAACCATAAAATTCTTCTCTAACATTATTTCATTAATTTTTAAATGTACGTCTTTTTTCCATAGGATGGCCATACCTCCTTCTGGCCTGCCCCCCGTGCTGGTTAAGGCCTTATCGGAGAATGTGGCACCCACACCAACACAGCCATAGTCTTCATCAACAAAATCTAAAATACCAAGTTTATCGTTAGTTATTAAAGTTTCTTGTAAAAATATAAAATCATAACCTGATGATGTTAACTTTCTAACTGGATCAATATTTTTCCTCAGAGAACAGCAGTTATACGTACAAAATTTTATAAAACCAGAAGCCATAATAAAATGGAAAAAGAAAGTCTAAAAAGGGAATAAAAAAAAAAAATTCTTAATTGTATTAACCGATAATAAAAAGAAAGACATTTATTAAAAAAAAAAATCGGCTAAGAACTACAGTATATTTACTGTACCTGTCTCTTGGATCTGTCAAAAAACTTATCTACAATAATGTCCTCAGGCCAAAGTTCTGGGTTAAACAGTCTCTCCCTCTCAGAAAGTTTTAGTGTCACCTTAAAAGCTTGATGCTCATCAGTTCTAATCACTAATTTAGATACCGATACAACTTGCACCCCAAAAACATCAAAAATAAAATTCTTCAAGTCATCACAGGACACGTTATTATCTACTCTTCCTATAAAAATATCAATTAATCTTGTGGCTGCTTTAACTGCAGAGCTACCAGTCCTAAACACGCCTGTCACTCTCGTAGTTACCTTATGACTGTCCTTTCTTACTCTCCTCCGATTGACAAGTGTCCACCCTTCATTCTCCGATGTAGTGTCAGGAGGGGCCCTGGAGTTCCTACTGGCAGGGACGAGGCAACCATCCTTAGGTATAGCACCTGTATCCTTAGCGATCAACCCATGCGGTGGTGGGCTGCGTCCCACTCTAACCTTGCCCCCACCCACTGGCTCATTCCCACCCGCTGCAGCCGCACCCTCAACTCGCCCCTCCTCACTGAATGCCGTAGCACCCGCAGAATAGTAGTAGCAGTAGTAGTAGTAGTAATATTTTTATTATATTATTGTTGTTACTGTTATTACATTATATTATTGTCATCACTATTATTACTTTATGATAGGTGGGGACTCTTACCATCCACTCACTCGCTGTAGTGCTGCTTTGGTGTCTGCCCTTTATTATTATTACTATTATTATTATTATTTTTATTATTATTATTATTATTATTATTATTATTATTATTATTATTATTATTGTTATTATTATTATTATTATTATTATTATTATTATTATTATTATTAGTAGTAGTAGTAGTAGTACTAGCAGCAGTGGTAGTAGTAGTACTAGCAGCAGTGGTGGTAGTAGTAGTAGTAGTAGTAGTAGTAGTGGTAGTAGTATTTAAATTACCGTTATTATTATTATCATTATTATTATCATTATTATTATTATTATTATTATTATTATTATTATTGACAACTGGACCAGACAGACAGATAGATATAGATGGATAAACAGATAGATAGAGCTACTTTGAAACCATTACTCCCATACTTAATGCTGTTACCTAAGGCACTTGTGTGAGTCTCCTTGGTTACTAGTCTGATGATAGATAGAGAGAGAGAGAGAGAGAGATATAGATAGACAAATTTAAACACCTACTATTTTTTTCATGTATAGGTGGTAGAATCTCCTTGGTTATTAGACAGATAGATAGATACATAGATAGATAGATAGATAGATAGACATATTTAAACAACAGCTAATATTTATTTTCATGTATAGGTGGTAGAATATCCTTGTTTACTAGACAGATAGATAGATAGATAGATAGATAAATTAAAACACAAAAACAGGAAACCATTATTTTTCAAGTTACTGTTCATTTATAATTATTTCCTATTATAATCTCCTTGGTTACTAGACAAATAGATAGATAGATAGATAGATAGATACAAAGACGAATTGCATTTAACCTGTGCCGTCCCTAGGACGTACTTCCACGTCCTCACGTTTTGTCACAGCTAATCCCGAGGACGTACTTCAACGTCCTGCAATTGCAAGGTTCATAATTTCCACAATTTTCAATTTTCGCGAGTCATTTTTGGTACGTATACACGGGACACCTGCCTCAACAAGATGCCAGGCAGAGACAATGCCTTACCCAGCATGACCTCCTCCCCCCCCCTGCATGCCCTTTTCTCAGCAATTCACCTGTTATCAGTGACCTGGCCAGTATAGCCATGTCATGCCACGGTACGAAATTCAGGGCCAGAGTGATTCCCCAATCAATGACAATGTGGAGGACAAACTTTACATAGCATTAGAGGAAGAAACAGTTAGAAATGATGATCAGGTAATGTGGCAAAAAAAGGTCAGGTATTAGTGAGTGAAACAATGCTTATAATGCCTATATTACTGCTTGAAAACCAATATACTCTTGTACTACATATAAATTCGTAACAGTAAATAAATAAATACCGTTTATGAGTGGTGTGAAATAGTTATCCTCCCATAGAACTCGTTTTCTTTGGTGCCAGCCTGACAGAAAACCCAGTAAGGTAAGGAGGCTCTCCTACCTGTAATGAGTATTTTAAACCTCAGGTGAGCGATTTCTCTATGAATTTTCAATGTTTCTCACCAAAAGCGAAAGTTTTAGCAAAAAAAAAAAAGGTCGAAAATTGCCCGGGATTGGGGGGTACCAGTGGTCGAAAAGTGGCCGGGACGGGGCGGGTTAAACTTAATAAAACTCATAACTGATTTTGTTATACTTATTTTATACTAGAGTCTCCTTGGTTACTAGTCTTAATAGATAGATAGAGAAGTAGGTAGATATAGACTGACAGATAGATATAGATAGATAGATAGATAGACAAACTCTGGAAGGTAGATGGGTAGTAAGGTTGGTAGGTAGATAGGTAAGAAGATAGGAAGGTAGGTAAGTAGGTAGGTAGGCAGGTAGGTAGGTAGATAGATAGTAATGTAGGTAGGTATGTAGGTAGGCAGGCAGGTAGGTATGAAGGTAGGAAGGTAGGTAGGTTGGAAGGTAGGTTAGTAGGTAGGTAGGTAGGTAGGTAGGTAGGCAGATAGATAGGTGGGTAGGTAGGTAGGTAGGTAGGTAGATAGGTAGGTAGGTAGGTAGGTAAGAAGGTAAGAAGGTAGGTAGGCAGGTAGGTAGGTAGGTATTTAGGTAGGTAGGTAGGGAGGGAGGTATGGTAGGTAGGTAGGTAGGTAGGTAGGTAAGTGGGTAGGTAGGTAGGTAGTAGGTAGGAAGGTAGGCAGGTAGGTAAGTAGGAAGGTAGGTAGGTAGGTAGGTAGGTAGGTAGATAGGTAGGTAGGTAGGTAAGTCGGCACGTAGGTAGGTAGGTAGGAAGGTAGGTAAGTGGGTAGGTAGGTAGATAGGTAGGTAGGTAGGTAGGAAGGTAGGTAAGTGGGTAGGTAGGTAGATAGGTAGGTAGGTAGGTAGGTAGGTAGGTAGGAAGGTAGGTAGGCAGGTAGGTAGGTAGGTATTTAGGTAGGTAGGTAGGTAGGTAGGTAGGCAGGTAGGTAGGAAAGTGGGTAGGTAGTAGATAGGAAAGTAGGCAGGTAGGTAAGTAGGAAGGTAGGTAGTTAGGTAGTTAGGTAGGTAGGTAGGTAGGTAGGAAGGTAGGTAGGTAGGTAGGTAGGTAGGTAGGTAGGTAAGTGGGTAGGTAGGTAGGAAGGAAGGTAGGTAGGTAGGAAGGTAGGTAGGTAGGTAGGTAGGTAGGTAGGTAGGTAAGTGGGTAGGTAGGTAGGAAGGTAGGTAGGTAGGTAGGAAGGTAGGTAGGTAGGTAAGTGGGTAGGTAAGTGGGTAGGTAGGTAGATAGGTAGATAGGTAGGTAGGTAGGCAGGAAGGTAGGTAGGTAGGTAGGTAGGTAAATGGGTAGGTAGGTAGATAGATAGATAGGTAGGTAGGTAGGTAGGTAGGTAGGAAGGCAGATAGGTAGGTAGACAGTTTTCTATCTATCTATCTATCTATCTATCTATTTCTTCCTTTCCATTCAACTTTCCTTCACATGTGTTTATTACAAGTACTGACTCTATCTATCTGTATATCTATCTGCACCCTTCTATCTACCTCTCTGTCCATTGGGAACAATCTATCTATCTTTCTATCTATCTATCAATCTACTTTTCTATCTCTATCTATGCGTCTACCTGCCTACTTATGTATTTATCTATCAACCAATCTACTGTATCTATCTATCTATCTATCTACCCACCTATCTACCTTTATATCTGTCTGTCTGTCTGTCTATCTATCTGTCTGTCTACCAGTCTATCTATTTATATATCTATCTACCTGCCTACCTACCTATCTGTCTATTTATCTATCTACCTATCTATCTGCCTATCTGTCTATCTATCTGTCTGTCTGTCTACCAATCTGTCAGTCCATCTACCTATCTATCTATCTATCTATCTATTTATCTATCTCCCTCCCTATCTACCTATCTATCTATCTGTCTATCTATCAATCTGTCTATTTCTTGCTCTCCATTAACATTTCCCATCCATGTCACCAGCTCCCTTTTCCTCCTGGCTAGTTTATCTATCGCTCTATCTATCTGCACCCTTCTATCTGTGTATCTATCTGGACCTATTTATCTATCTGTGTATCTATCTGGACCTATTTATCTATCTGTGTATCTATCTGGACCTATTTATCTATCTGTGTATCTATCTGGACCTATTTATCTATCTGTGTATCTATCTGGACCTATTTATCTATCTGTGTATCTATCTGTATCTATCTGGACCTATTTATCTATCTGTATCTATCTACCCTTCACGTTACCACCTCCCTCACCCCATATATTGCAGCTTTATGTCTATCTTCTATCTATCTATCCATCTACCTATCTATCAATCTATTTATCTGTCTATCTATCTATCTGTCTATCTATCTATCTATCTAGCTGGAACCTTTTATCTATCTATTTGCAGCTATTTATCTATCTATAGATTTAAATCCTACTTTCTTATAAAGTTTCCATTCCAAGTTTTCTCTTCCTATCTATTATAAATGTCTATCTGTCTATCTATCAGGTATATCTATCTATCTATGTAACTGGTATGTGTACGTCTATCTATCTATCTATCTACCTATCTATCTCTATCTATTTGGCTATCTATCTATCCAACTATCTATCACTCTATCTATCCATCTATCTATTTATCTATCTATCTATCCAACTATCTATCTATCTATCTACCTACCTACCTATCTATCTGTCTATCTATCTATCCATCTCTCTATCTATCTATTTATATATCTATGTATCTATCTATCTATCTGTCTGTCTACAGTATGTAACCAGCTCCTTGACTTCCTAAGACCCAGTTTACTACAGGTGTTGAGTCTATCTATCTGGAGCTTACTATCTATCTCTTTACCTGCAGCTATCTGTTTATCTATTTATCTATCTATCTATGTTTCTTTAACATTTCCCTTCCATGTCACCAGTTCCTTCGCCTCCTATCTATCTACCTGTGCTTATCTATTTATCTATCTACCTATCTATATCTATCTACCTATCTATCTATATCTATCTACCTATCTATCTATATCTATCTACCTATCTATCTATATCTATCTACCTATCTATCTATCTGTCTACCAAAGAAATTCCGCTCCATTTTCTATCATTTTCATTTGATCTGTGTCTATCTATCTACTTATCTATGTATTTATTAATTCATCTATCTATTTATCTATCTGTCTTTATCTATCTCATAAGGCCTGTTGGCCATCAGGCCGCCCTCCCTCCTTATATCTATCTGTCTTTATCTATCTCATAAGGCCTGTTGGCCATCAGGCCGCCCTCCCTCCTTATATCTATCTATATCCATCTATCTATCTACTGTATATACATCCATCAGTCTATCTGTCTATATCTCTATCTATTTATCCATCTATCTAGTATATCTATCTATCTATCTGTCTATCTATCTAGTCTATACATCTATCTGTCTATCTATTTATCTATCTATCTTTCTATCTGTCTTTTTATTTATTTATTTATTTATCTACCTATCTATCTATCTGTCTAACTATCTATCTACCTACCTACTTGCCTACCTATTTATCTATCTATCTATCTGTCTATCTATTTATTTATCTATCTATCTATCTATCTATCATCTCTAGCACCAATACACAACAAAACTATCTATCATATACAGTAGTTATCTATCTATCATTTTAAGGCGTTAGTTATTTACCAGGGTCTATCTATCAATCAGTCTATCTATCTATCTATCTATCTGTCTTCAGAGGAAACGATACGCATTTTCCTATGTATCTATCCATCAATCAGTCTAATGTATCTATTTGTCTCTATCTATCTATTTATCTATCTACCTATCTATCCAATAGTCTAGTGTGTCTGTCCATCTGTATGTCCATCTATGTATCTACCTATCTCTCTCTCTCTATCTACCTGTCTATCTACCTATCAGTTGTTGTATCTGTCTATTTATCTATCTATCTATTTGTCAGTGTGGTGTATTTGTCCATTTATAGCTCTATCTATCTCTATCTATCTATCTATCTATCCAGCAGCCTAGTGTATCTGTTTTCTATCTTTCTATCAATCTATCCATCTATCTATTAGTCTAGTGTATCTTTCTATATCTCAGTCTGTCTATTCATCTATCTATCTATCTATCAGTCCATCAACCTAGTCTATCTATCTCTATCTCCATCTATCTCTCAATCCATCAATCTAGTCTGTCCATCTATCTATCTATCTATCTATCTATCTATCAGTCTAGTGTATGTCTATATCTCTATCTCTATCTATCTATCTATCTGTCCATCTATCTATCAGTCTAGTGTATGTCTATATCTCCATCTATCTGTCTATCTATCTATCAGTCTAGTCTATCTGACCATATCTCCATCTATCTATCTATCTATCTACCTATTAGCAGCCTGAATACAAAACTACATTCTATGTATCTATAATTTTTCCCTCCGTCATCAATCCGCCCTCCCTCCAACCCGCCATTTTCCCTCCGTCATCAATCCGCCCTTCCTCCAACCCACCATTTTCCCTCCGTCCAGGCGACTGATGTCTCCTTCCCTCCATCCCACATTTCATCCACCCCTTCCTTATCTACCAGGCTCTATCTATCTGTCCATCTATCTATCTATCTAGTGTCTGTCTATCTCCCTACCAGGCTCTATCTATCTAGTGTCTACCTATCTATCTATCTAACGTCTATCTATCTATCTATCTATCATGCTATCTATCTAGTGTCTACCTATCTATCTACCAGGCTTTGTCTGTGTATCTAGTGTCCATCTATCTATTTATCTATCCATCTATCTAACGTCTATCTATCTATCTATCTATCTGTCTACCAGGCTCTATCTGTCTATCTAGTGTCTATCAATCTATCTATCTAATGTATATCTGTCTGTCTACCAGGCTCTATCTGTCTATCTAGTGTCTATCAATCTATCTATCTAGTGTATATCTGTCTGTCTACCAGGCTCTGTCTATCTAGTGTCTATCAATCTATCTATCTCTATAGCGTCCATATATCTATCTACCAGGCTCTATCTATCTTTTGTCTATCTATCTAGTGTCTATATATGTGTGTATCTATCTGTATATCTGTCTGTCTGTCTACCTGTCTATCTGTCAAGTGTTTACCTACCTATCTATCAGGCTCCAGCTCTCTATATAGTGTCTATCTATCTATCTGGTGTCTGTTTACCTACCAGGCTCTATCAATTTAGTGTCTATCTATCTAACAGGCTCTATCTATATATCTATCTAGTGTGTATCTATCTATCTATCCATCTATCTAGTGTCTATTTGTCTATGTCTGTCTACATATCTATCTATCTTCTCTAGTGTCTCTATCTATCTATCTAGTATCTATCTATCTACCAGGGTCTATTTATCTATTGGAGGAAATATGAACAATGATGTTGCATTTCTATCTATCTATCTATCTATCTATCTAATGTATCTCTTTATCTGTTCATCCCTATGCATCCAGCCATCGATCCAGCCAACTATTTCTAGCTTTCCATTTGGTGTTTATGTATCTATTTGCAGTATATCTATCTGTATCTATCTTCCATCTGTATAGCAATTTACCATATATTTATTATATATAGGTAGTTAGGTAGAGAGATAGATAGATAGAAATAGATATATTACACAATATACAGTACAGAGAGAGAGAGAGAGAGAGAGAGAGAGAGAGAGAGAGAGAGGTGGGTAGGTAAGTAGATATATAGATAGAGACAGGCAGACAGGTAGGTAGACAGACAGACAGACAGACAGACAACCAAGCCAGGGTGGAAGGCCAGAAGGCAGCCCAATATCTTGCCATCAAGTCCACCTCCAATATCCATAGTACTGTTGCCAGAATCTCCTTGGTTACTAATCACATCTCCTTGGTTACTAGTGCTGATCAATGCATGGCCGTAGCACTCCACATTCAGCTGAAAAAGATACCTTCAACCTGATAGATAGAGAGATAGATAGACAGATATATAAATACATACCGGTACTAGCTACATACCAGACAGACTGACAGATCCAGACAGATAGACACTAGAGAGATATTTACCAGATAGATAGATCCAGATAGATACATAGATAGACAGGTTTAGAGAGAGAGAGAGAGTATAAAGGATGTGGAGTGGGATGGAAGAAGACATAATGAGCAATGGAAGACAAAGGACCAAGTGCAGGTACATAGGTAGGTAGGTAGTAGGGTGAGTAGGAAGGTAGGTAGGTGGGTGGGTGAGAAGGAAGGTAGGTAGGTAGGTGGGTGAGTAGGAAGGTAGGTAGGTAGGTGGGTAGGTAGGAAGGTAGGTAGGTAGGTGGGTAGGTAGGAAGGTAGGTAGGTAGGTGGGTAGGTAGGAAGGTAGGTAGGTAGGTTGGCAGGTAGGTGGGTAGGTAGGTAGGTAGGTGGGTGGGTGAGAAGAAGGAAGATAGGTAGGTGGCTAGGTAGGTAGGAAGGTAGGTAGGTAGGTAGGCAGGTGGGTGAGTAGGAAGGTAGGTTAGTAGGTCAGTCTTTTACTTCCCAAACTTGCCGTACCTCCTCTCTTGCTCAACTTTCCACCTCTTCCTCTCTCTCTCTCTCTCTCTCTCTCTCTCTCCAGTCTGCCCCTCCCTCACCTTCTCTCCACCCCTCCTTCTGTTATCTACCTACTCGCCCCTTCCTCTCCCTTCCTCTCTTTTCTCCGCCGCTTGCGCAGGGTATATGGGGGCGGTGGGGAGGGGAGAGAGAGAGAGAGAGAGAGAGAGAGAGAGAGAGAGAGACCAGAGTTATGCTGCCTCTTCTATTGGCCACACACACCCTCGCTCTCACCCCGTTTGGCCTTATCAAGAGAGATATCCCTTCGCACACAAATTTACGCACACACACACACGCAAACGTCCTCACGCAAGTTAATGAAGGCCTAGAACGTGTCTGCACCTACACTGGACTCCTGTGACTTTGAAACCAACTCAGCCCATTAAAAAAATAAATAAATAAATAAAAGGGAAAATTGAAATAATTTAAAGTGTTCGCTTGAGGATGTGATATTTTGTCAGCTACTCACACAGCACGCACTCACGCAAAGTTTTTCACGCAAAATACCCAAAGTCTAGGATGTGCTTCTTGTTATGATGGATTCGTGTGAATTTTAAATCGACCCATTGGAAGAAGGAAAAATTATTTGAAGCATCCGCTTTACGGGCGCGCGCGTGCGTGTGTGTGTGTGTGTGTGTGTGTGTGTGTGTGTGTGTGTGTGTGTGTGTGTGTGTGTGTGTGTGTGTGTTCTTACCTAATTGTTCTTACCTAATTGTATCTTTACAGGAATGAGTCCAGCTCGTACTGTCCCGTGTCTTAAACCATTTTTATCGTACATATCCTTAAATTTGTGAATTGTTTTGGCACACACTATTTCATTCGGTAGTGCATTCCACTGATCAATTGCCCTATTTGGGAAACAATTTCCTTACGTCTTTATCGCCTCTCTTTTTATGCAGTTTTTTTGCAGCGTCCTCTTGCTGATACTTCCCCATATGTTAAGTAATCATTTATTTCTATTTTCTCCTTCCCTGATATGCATTTATATAGCATAATCATGTCTCCTCTTTTCTTTCTCTTCTGTAGTGTTGGCAGAGTCAGTTTTTCTAGTCTTTCTTCATAGCTTAGATCCCTTAAGCTTGGTACCTATCTTGTAGCAGCCCATTGGACTTTTTCAGTCTTATCTACAGTATGTGTCTCTTGAGATGAAGACTCCAGACTGCTCATGTATACTCCAGGGTTGGTCTGAAGAATGACTTTGTTATCTTTTTTAGCATGTCTTCATTTATGTATGTGAATGCTATTCTCATATTTGCAAGCAGTGTATACATGTTCCGTACCTTCTCGCTGATGTGGTCAACTGGAGATAGTCTGTTATTGATAATCACACCTAGGTCCTTCTCTCTTTCTGATGTGTGTAGGGTTTTATTTCCTAACTTATAATCCCAATCAGGTCTTTTTCCACTTTTACCAAACTTGATTACATGACACTTGTCCACATTGAATTCCATTTGCCATGTATTACTCCATTCATGAAGTTTATTTAATTCTTCTTGTAGCTCTTTACAAGAGTCTGTGTTAGTAATTCTCCTTTGTATTTTTGCATCATCTGCAAACATATTTAGATAGCTTTCATTTCCAGTGTTACTGTCTATATCATTTATATACACTAAAAACATGATTGGTGCCAGCACTGAGCCCTGTGGTACTCCACTAGTCACTTCTTTCCATGATGAGTAGTTTCCCCTTAGTACTGTTCTCATTTCTCTTTTTATGAGAAAATCTTGCATCCAACAATACAGTTTACCTCGAATTCCTCCTTGATGGTACAGTTTCCATAAAAGTCTTTGGTGTGGTACTGTGTCAAATACTTTCTTGAAATCTAAATAGATACTGTCCACCCATCCTTCTCTTTCCTGTATTGTGTCTGTTACTCTGTCATAGTAGCTCAACAGATTAGTAACACATGATTTTCCCTTTCTGAAACCAAACTGTCTTTCTGTTATCATACTGTGTTCTTCTAGATGATTTACCCAAGCTTTTCTTATAAGCTTTTCTAATACCTTGCTTACAACACTGGTCAGTGATACTGGTCGGTAGTTGAGTGGATTTTGTCTATTTCCTTTCTTGAATAAGGGAACAACGTTTGCTTCTTCCAAATATCAGGTAGTTTACCTTGACTCAAGGATTTCTTGAAAATTAAAAATAATGGTTTACTTAACTCCTTTGCACATTCATGTAGCACCCAACATGAAATTTCATCAGGACCATTTGCTTTTCCTTTGTCTAATTTACTTAACTCCTCCTGTATTACTTTTTCTGCTATTTGTATATCTGGTAGTATGTGTGGACATGCATGTTCCACATAATCCCTTTCAAAATTTTTTTCCTCTGTAAAAACTAATTGGAAATTCTTGTTTAGTGCTTCACAAATATCCTTCTCTTGTGTATAGGTGATTCCCTCGTCCGTAATGGATTGTATTATATCTTTTACTTTGGTTTTGCTTCTGATGTAGCTGTAAAATAGCTTCGGTTGATCACTACTTTTATTTATGATATCCTCCTCAAACTGTTTTTGGGCTTCCCTCCTTATTCTTGTATAATCGTTTCTTGCCTGTTTGTAATTATTATACGCCCTTTCACTATTGTGTCTTCTGTATCTATTCCACAACAAATATCTTTTTTCTTTTGATATTTTACATTCAGTATTGAACCATTTCTTTCTTTTCTTTTCTGCTTCTTTGTGCTGTGGGATGTACTTCTGGACTCCTATTTCATAAAGTTCACAAAATTTTTCATATATAGCATTTAAATCTTGTCCTCTAAGCTCATTTTCCCAATCAACTTCTAAGAAATACTCCTTTAGGTCTTGATAGTTTCCCTTTTTATAGTTTAGGCTCTTTTTGTAACTTTCATTGCTGTTAACTATGTCATATGCTATCCTGAAGTTGTAATTTAGTACTGCATGATCGCTTTTGCCGAGTGGAGGGTGATATATTAATCTGTCAATATCATTTTCTTGCCTAGTAAATATTAGATCTAGCACTGAAGGTACATCGAGTCCTCTTTTTCTGGTGGTTTCTCACATGTTGCGTTAGGAAAAACTCTTGCACGAGATCCAGGAGCTTTTGGTCCCAACACCTTTCTTGGCTTATTATATCTAGAGTATTCCAATTTATATTTGTATTAAAATCTCCAGTTAGTATAATTCTTTTCGATTTCTCTTCCATTTTATGTAGTAATGATCTTAAACTCTGAATTGTACTCTCTGCCAGGTCCTCATATTCGTCTCTTTCCCATGTGTTTGATCTGGGTGGCATGTACAAATTGGCTACAATTACTTTCCCTTCAGATGTGTTGATCTCTACTGCAATCAGTTCTACTTATGATGATATATCTAGTTCTATTTCTTTGACTTTTAGATTTTTCTTAGTTTATATTATAATTCCTCCTCTTTTTTTTTAAATTTCTGTCTCTTCTCCATATATTATATTCCTCTAAGTTTAGTATGTCATTTGAT
>NC_137045.1:24388884-24401384 GCF_032717465.1 Coenobita brevimanus | reverse complement strand
ATAAAGATAATAATAATAATAATAATATTAATAAAAATAATAATAATAATAATAATAATAATAATAATATCAATAATAGTGTTAATAATAATGGTGATGATAATAATAATAATGAGAATGATAATGATGCAGGAAATAATAATAATAATAATAATAATAATAATTACGATAATAATAATAATAATAATAATAATAATAATAATAATAATAATAATGGGAATGATAATGATGCAGAGAATAATAATAATAATAAACAATAATAATAATAAAAATAATAATAATAATAATAATAATAATAAACAATAATAATAATAATAATAATAATAATAATAATAAAAAAAAATAATAATAATAATAATAATTAATAATAATAATAATAATAATAATAATAATAATAACAATAATAATAATAATAATAATAATAATAATAATAATAATAATAGTAATAATAATAATAATAATAATAATAGTAATAATAATAATAATAATAATAATAATAATAATAATAATAATAATAATAATAATAATAATAATAATAATAATAATAATAATAATAATAAAGACTACTATTACTAGTAGTGTAGCCCTTGCACACAGTACACACAAGAGGCGGTACACGTGCACTACCTGGGTGGAGGGCAGTACGGTATGGGTGTAGGGGGCGGGAGTTAGGATGTCAGCGGCCGTTTGGTGCCACACAACGACACACTGCTGCTGACGGCGGCCGTGGAGGCCACCATTACCCGAGCCAAAGGCGTTAGGGATCACCACCACCTTCATAGCTTTACGCACCTTTGACACTACATCTTGGCGTTTTTCTCTCTTTTCTTTTATTGCTCCTGTTTCTCTTTTATCCTAACTTGGTCTAAAATTACCCACTATCCTTCCTCTGTCTATCTATCTATCTGTCTATTGCCACATGCCTTAATCCCATAAGGAGTGGCCACAAACAAATCGCCTCCATGTCGCCCTGTCCCTTGCCATTTCACTGCTCTGCTCCCATCTTACACCCCCCTCTCTCGTATACCTCTCCACTCCATCCCTCCATCTCATCCTTGGCCTCCCCTCCCTCTCCCCCCCTCCACCTCACTTACACTCTCCTAGTTATTCTCTCACTTTCCATCCTCTCCACATGGCCAAACCACCTCAGTGTGTTTCTCCTAACGCTTCCTATCACATCCACATCCACACCACAACGCTCCTTCACTTCCTCATTTGTCAGTCTGTTTCCCCATGTAACTCCACATGCGCCTCACTCACATACACACTCCTAGTTAGTCTTTCACTTTCCATCCTCTCCACATGGCCAAACCACCTCAGTGTGTTTCTCCTAACGCTTCCTATCACATCCACACCACAACACTCCTTCACTTCCTCATTTGTCAGTCTGTCTCTCCATGTAACTCCACACCACAACGCTCCTTCACATCCTCATTTGTCAGACTGTCTCTGTTGTTGTAAAATCAGTATAAATCCTTTTTAGTGGTAAGTGGGGGTGCTCACCATCCACTCACTCGATGTAGCGCCTAGCCCCGGGTTGTTACGGTGCTCATGGGGCAACGTAGGATTGGCTGATGGATGGATGGATGGCTTCTCTGTAATATTTTCAGAATGGTGGATGGAAGATGTCTCTCGCTGTGGCCAAATTTGAGAAAGAGCTGGGTGGTGGGCGTGGCGTGGCGGGCAGTGCCGTGGCGCCCACGCCGGGTGTCATAGAGAAGGTGGTGGTGGCGCCGGGCCAGATGGTGGCAGCTGGTGACCCGATGGTTGTTAGCATTGCCAGGAAGATGGAGCTGAGTGGCAGATGGTGCGATGTATGGCTGATTATTTGCTGCTGTTGATGATGATGATGGTGGTGGTGATGATGATGGTGATGATGGTGATGGTGGTGGTGATGTATGGGTGATTATTTGCTGTTGCTGATGATGGTGGTGATGATGATGATGATGATGATGATGATGATGGTGATGGTGATGATGATGATGATGATGATGATGATGATGGTGATGGTGATGATGATGATGATGATGATGGTGGTGGTGATGATGATGGTGATGATGATGATGATGGTGATGATGATGATGATGGTGATGATGATGATGATGATGATGGTGGTGATCGTGATGATGGTGGTGATGATGATGATGATGATGATGATGATGATGATGATGGTGATAATGGTGGTAGTGATGATGGTGGTGATGATGATGATGATGATGATGATGATGATGATGATGGTGATGATGATGGTGATGATGATGATGATGATGATGATGATGATGGTGGTGATAATGGTGGTAGTGATGATGATGGTGATGATGATGATGGTGATGATGATGATGATGATGCTGGTGATGATGATGATGATGATGATGGCAGTGGTTGTCTCTCTCCTTTTTGGCAGCGTGTGATCAAGGCGGGACGCGCGGGTGTGGTGATGGTGTGATGATGGTGATGATGATGGTGACGATGATGGTGACGATGATGATGGTGGTGATGATGATGGTGGTGATGATGATGATGATGATGATGATGATGATGATGATGATGATGATGGTGATGATGGTGATGGTGATGATGATGATGATGATGATGATGATGATGATGATGATGATGATGATGGTGATGATGATGATGATGGTAATGATGATGATGGTGGTGATGATGATGATGATGCTGATGCTGATGATGATGATGATGATGGTGATGATGATGATGATGGTGATGATGATGATGATGATGATGATGGTGATGATGATGGTGATGATGATGATGGTGATGATGGTGATGATGATGA
This sequence comes from Coenobita brevimanus, assembly GCF_032717465.1. NCBI lineage: Eukaryota > Metazoa > Arthropoda > Malacostraca > Decapoda > Coenobitidae > Coenobita > Coenobita brevimanus. Next base: position 24,398,587 of record NC_137045.1, on the reverse strand, counting down.
TGATGATGATGATGATGATGGTGATGATGATGATGATGGTAATGATGATGATGATGATGATGGTGGTGATGATGATGGTGCTGCTGCTGCTGATGATGATAATGATGATAGTGATGATGGCAATGGTTGTCTCTCTCCTTTTTGGCAGGGTGTGATCAAGGCGGGACGAGCGGGTGTGGTGCAGAAGGTATTATTTACACCCGGGGAGAGTGTAGCCAAGAACACTACGCTGGTGAAGATGAAGGAGACGGTGAACGACAACTGAGTGTTGCTGCAGTGCTAACGGTGGTGCACTGCTGATTGGAAGGACTAGAGATTGAGTAGAAGAGTGAGGAGGACAAGTAGGGGTGGTGGCTTAGTGGTAACGGTGGTGCACTGCTGATTGGAAGGACTAGAGATTGAGTAGAAGAGTGAGGAGGACAAGTAGGGGTGGTGGCTTAGTGGTAACGGTGGTGCACTGCTGATTGGAAGGACTAGAGATTGAGTAGAAGAGTGAGGAGGACAAGTAAGGGTGGTGGCTTAGTGGTAACGGTGGAGAACTGCTGACTGGAAGGACTAGAGATTGAGTAGAAGAGTGAGGAGGACAAGTAAGGGTGGTGGCTTAGTGGTAACGGTGGTGGACTGCTGACTGGAAGGACTAGAGATCGATTAGAGGCTGGAAAAGGGTAAAACTGTCTCCTAGAATACAAGAATACATAAAGGAGAGCGACAAGGATAGCTGTTCAAAGGTGATTTAGTGGTAACTGTGGTGGACTGCTGATTGAGAGGTCTGGAGATCAATCTGAGGATGGGAAAGGGTAAAAATGTCTCCTAGAATAATGTGCTTGTCACTGTGAGTTAGAATCAGTAGTGGTGGCTTAGTGGTAAGGGTGCTGGACTGTTGAGTGGGGTGGTGACCAAACTCTGTATTCTCTTCAGTTAAGGAAGCTCCCTAACACCTCTTCCTTGGTGATTCATTTTTGGATATGGCTGGTTAATGTCCTTTTGTAAGCTATTTATTCAGAGCATGGCGATATTGGAAGGATTTATGTAACATGGAATGGAAGTTATGTGTAATAAACAAAATAAATCACTTAGGAAAAGGTGTTAGGGAGAATACAGGCCCAAGTGTTCAAACCACTGGGCTTCAGGGAAAAGACTATGTAGTGGATACCCATAGTTACATAAAAAAAATAAAAATGGTAGTAGTAGTAGTAGTAGTAGTAGTAGTAGCAGTAGTAGTAGTAATAATAATCCATCCATCCATCCATCATCCAATCCTACATTGCCCCATGAGGAGCGTAGAAGCCCGGGGCTAGGCAGTTGGTCTCGACATTTAAGATGAAAGTGACCAGCCTCACTCATCCCTGAGTGGCACTATATGAACAATAAACCCCAACCATCCCTTGGATATAAACCTGCACCGGCTCAATCTGACTGGAGCGCAATAATTGCCCACTAAAACGCCAGGTGCCTAAATATGGCTATATGGTTACCACCCAGCATAGTAAATGGTTTCCTGTTGTACAGGAAACCATTTGGCTTGTCACTCAGTGTAGAGTCACCCACAGGCAGAAGGAAGAGGAAAGAATGAAGGAAAGAAAGACAGGAGTCATTCTTTAAACAAACACTGAAATACAGCATAGTGTCCCTTGGAATGCCCAATCACTTCCACCAGGAATTCAGCATAGTGCCCCCATGAACTCCCAGACACCCCCACAAGGACCCCACGGAGGAGCAGCAGCAGCACATCGAGACTCATTGCGACAACGGCACAAGTCAGCCAAAGCCATACGCCCCTATGACTCGGAGTCCTCCCGCCGTTGCCATAGCAGGAATCCTGCACTACCTTCCGGGCGAGGTTCCACCAACCAATCTCGGGGTGGAGCCGTCTGTCCAGCTCCTGCCAGCGCCCCTACGGAGATGGCCTGTAGCCACTCCCACCTTCTACAGGAGTCGGCCAGTAGCCTCTCCGAAGGTGTCTTCTTTCTTGAGATGGCCGGTAGCCTCCCACCCCTCGCTAAGGAAGCGGCCTGTAGCCATCCTGAGGGTAACCAGGAGACGGCCGGTAGCCACTCCCGCCTTCGTCAGGTGTCCTTCTGGAGACGGCTGGTAGCCGCTCCAAACCCCCTCCTGAAGAAGTCGGCCGGTAGCCGCTCCCGCCTTCGTCAGACGGCCGGTAGCAGCTCCCGCCTTCGTCAGACGGCTAGTAGCCGCTCTGAAGGTGTTTCCCCTGAGTCGGCCTGTAGCCGCTCTACATCCCTCCTGCAGGAGTCGGCCTGTAACCGCTTCTGCCTTCATCAGATGGCCAGTAGCCGCTCTGAAGGTGTTGCCCCTGAGTCGGCCTGTAGCTGCTCCACACTCCTCCTGCAGGAGTCGGACTGTAGCCGCTCCCGCCTTCATCAGACGGCCGGTAGCTGCTCCGAAGGTACCCCTGGGTTTGCTGGTGGTTATTCACCCTCTCAGGCCACGGCCAGTAGCCGGGCCTTGGCGCCTTGTAATCGCACCCCTGGGAAGCCACGGCCAGTAGCCAGGCCCCATGGTCGGAAGCAGCAAAGAGCCGCCCTGCCGCCCCAGTATGAGATGAGTTCCCCAACACCCAATGCAGAGGGCATAGAGGAGTACTGGAGAGGCCCTATAGCTTCCCCAGCCTCTGCTTTCTACAGCTGGCCCTGGAGGAGACCCTCCTGTCGGACCCTGACGCAGACCAGTGCCACAGCCCCTCCCCAATGGCGCCGCCCAGCTCTGGGGGCCGCAGCCCTCAGGAACCCCAGGCCCTCCCAGAACGCCCAGGCGGGAACTCCCTAGCCTCGATGGCGGAGGACCTCCACCTCCGTGAGGAACCTGGACGAGAGATTCAGGCAGTTGTTTGGCCCTAGTCCTGATGGCCACACCCCTGTCCCCAGCCCAGAGAGTACGGCCCCCTTCGCCACCTGCAGCCCTGGACGAGTGAAGACGCTCCTGTGCATGACCCTGTGCTCTCTCGGTACAGCCTCCCCTGGCGGTGCCTCAGTCCCGGCAGAAATAAGGCCGGATTGTCTCTCCACCACACCAGCCGCCCAGTGACCCATTAGACAGTGACTGTGACAATATTGTAGTGCAACAGTGGCAAGGAAAAATAGTGCACTGATGGTACTAGACCCAAGTGTTTTAAGCAGAACTGGAATAATAATGGTCTAACAGTGATAAGGCGGAACAGTGAATTGTCAATCACGAACCTAAGTGCTAGTGAGAAAGCCCGACACATTGTAACCATCATTTCACAGTAAGAGAAATACCCAAGCCGTGGAGTTAGTAATAATAATTAACCAAAAGTCCCTTGCAACTAGAAAATAAAGTGAACATGCTACCAGTAAACTCCACCTCATACTACCATAATCATAATTAGACCCCAGTGCCTTACACTCTCCCCTAGTGAGCATTACCTCTAACCTCTCCACGCGCTTAGAAACCTTGGACTGTACTAATCCTGAATACTCCGCCTCGAGTGTTATTTTATTATATTCTCTCATAGTATCCTGCGAGATACTAATTACAGTATCTAGGTATAAGTGTTTATAATCGACCAGAATATTGTGTTTGTAACATCTGCTGTTTCCCTTGTCTGACTGAGTAATACACGTGTAAGGTTTTTGCGTGGAGTTTTTGTGTCCTGTCTCTCTCTTATTTGTCCTAAGCCCCGGTCTTGAAAGAGGACCCCTCTACACGTTAGGCGTTTAAGGAACGGGAAGCCAAGACTAAAACACCCATCATTACAGTGTCAGTACAGTACTGTTATTTTATCAATTGTACGTACAGCAGTGATGGTGTACAGTGGTGTGTCAGTACAGTACTGTTATTTTATCAATTGTACGTACAGCAGTGATGGTGTACAGTGGTGTGTCAGTACAGTACTGTTATTTTATCAGTTGTGCAGGAGTTAGTAAACTCTTCAGCACACCTGGCCTAACCCTACCCAGGGCAAGGCATGGGTGCTCAACTCCATCACCATACAGTGCACTACCAGCCACCTGTTGCCACCACACCACAATTGCCTTGGTAATTTAGCTACACATTTCACTGCTGATCTTTACTGTATTCATAAATTGGGTGTAAACAGATTCTAACACACGGTAATTTCTGGTACTAACATGAAAATACAACATAATTCATAAATTGCCCAGACGTCTGTCAACAACACTGTCTTTGCTTGGCGGGCGAGACGCTGGCCTGGTTACCATAGCAACCCCCCCCCACACTTGGCCAAACGTGGCGACGGTGTGGCAGTCCACCACAGTAAACTGGATGTCATAATGCATAAGCTTTTTATTACATTATTAAACACAAAGACGTTGGCTACCCATGACTACTGAGCAGTACTTTGCTATGAATATGTCCTCAAATAACTGAGGCAGTGCTAAGTTTGGCTTTTAACATGCCTACTAAAATGCAGTATAGTGCCACAGGGGGCGACCCGACACCCCCACAAGGAGCCCATAGAGGAGCAACGATAGCATGCCGGGACTAAGGACGACAACGGCATAAATCCGCCAGGGCCTTGCGCCCCTATGACCCAGAGCTTGCCCACCACCACCATAGCAGGAATACTACACAATCTTCCAGGCGAGCCTTCCCCAACCAACATCGGGATGGAGCTGTTACTTCAGCTCCTGCCAGCACCTCTGAGACGGCCTGTAGCTGCTCAACCCACCTGAAGGAGACGGCCTGTAGCCGCTCCCGCCTTCACCAGGAGATGGCCTGTAGCCTCTCTGAAGGTGCCCCTGAGTCTGCTGGTAGCTGCTCCCTCCCCCAGGTCATGGCCAGTAGCAGGGCCTTGGCGACGGCCTGTAGCCACGCGGCTAGAAGGCCACAGCCAGTAGCTGGGCCCTACAGCAGGAGACGGCCTGTAGCCGCTCTTCTGTCAGGTGCTGACTCCTGTTCACCAACCTACGGCTCAGAGGGAGTCCCCAGCCTGGAGGAGTACTGGAGAGGCCCTGTGACTTCCCCTGTCCTCTTGTCCCTGCAGCCGGATCTGGAAAGGACTCACCTGATGGACCCCGACATAGGTTGGCGCCGCAGCCCCTTCCTGATGGCGCCGCCGAGCACTGGGGACCACAGCCCTCGGGACCCCCAGACCGCCCCCAGGACCCCTGGGCGGGATCTTCTTACACCCAGATGCCGGAGATCTTCGTCTTCCATCAAGCACCTGAACGAGAAGTTCAGGCAGTTGTTCAGCCCCAGCCCTGAGGGTCGTACTCCTGCCGCCAGCCCTGAAAGAGTGGGGCCCTTCACCACCCACAGCCCCAGACGAGAGAGGATGCCCCTGCGCATGATACCATGGCCTCTGGATGCAGAGACCCCCTGGCGGAACCCAGCCTCGTCAGTAGTGAGGCTATGTCACCTCCGCCGCCCTTGCACCTGACCGCCATGACGCCCAGACCAGAAAGGAGTGACAGTGATAGTACAGTTCTTACCTTACCTTACCTAATTGTATCTTTACAGGAATGAGTCAAGCTCGTACTGTCCCGTGTCTTAAACCATATTTATCGTACATATCCTTAAATTTGTGAATTGTTTTGGCACACACTATTTCATTCGGTAGAGCATTCCATTGATCAATTGCTCTGTTTGGGAAACTGAATTTCCTTACGTCTTTATCACCTCTCTTCTTATGCAGTTTTTTGCAGTGTCCTCTTGCTGATGCTTCTCCATATGTTAAGTAATCATTTATGTCTATTGTCTCCTTCCCTGATATGCACTTATGTAGCATAATCATGTCACCTCTTTTCCTTCTCTCCTGTAGTGTTGGTAGATTCAGTTTATTTAGTCTTTCTTCGTAGCTTAGGTCCCTTAAGCTTGGTATCCATCTTGTAGCGGCCCTTTGAACTTTTTCAATCTTGTCTATGTGTTTTTTGAGATGAGGACTCCAGACTACTGATGCATATTCCAGGGTTGGTCTAATGAATGATGTTATTATCCTTCTTAGCATGTCTTCATTTATGTATGTGAATGCTATTCTCATATTTGCAAGCAGTGTATACATGTTCCGTACCTTCTCGCTGATGTGGTCAGCCGGAGATTGATAATCACACCTAGGTCCTTCTCTCTTTCTGATGTGTGTAGGGTTTTATTTCCTAACTTATAATCCCAATCAGGTCTTTTTCCACTTTTACCAAACTTGATTACATGACACTTGTCCACATTGAATTCCATTTGCCATGTATTACTCCATTCATGAAGTTTATTTAATTCTTCTTGTAGCTCTTTACAAGTGTCTGTGTTAGTAATTCTCCTTTGTATTTTTGCATCATCTGCAAACATACTCAGATAGTTCTCATTTCCAGTGTTACTGTTTATATCATTTATATGCACTAAAAACATGATTGGTGCCAGCACTGAACCCTGTGGTACTCCACTAGTCACTTCTTTCCATGATGAGTAGTTTCCCCTTAGTACTGTTCTCATTTCTCTTTTTATGAGAAAATCTTGCATCGAACAAAACAGTTTGCCTCGAATTCCTCCTTGATGGTACAGTTTCCATAAAAGTCTTTGGTGTGGTATTGTGTCAAAAGCTTTCTTGAAATCTAAATAGATACTGTCCACCCATCCTTCTCTTTCCTGTATTGTGTCTGTTACTCTGTCATAGTAGCTCAACAGATTAGTAACACATGATTTTCCTTTTCTGAAACCAAACTGTCTTCCTGTTATCATACTGTGTTCTTCTAGATGATTTACCCAAGCTTTTCTTATAAGCTTTTCTAATACCTTGCTTACAACACTGGTCAGTGATACTGGACGGTAGTTGAGTGGATTTTGTCTATTTCATTTCTTGAATAAGGGGACAATATTTGCTTTCTTCCAAATATCAGGTAGTTTACCTTGACTCAAGGATTTCTTGAAAATTAAAAATAATGGTTTACTTAACTCCTTTGCACATTCATGTAGCACCCAACATGAAATTTCATCAGGACCATTTGCTTTTCCTCTGTCTAATTTACTTAACTCCTCCTGTATTACTTTTTCTGCTATTTGTATATCTGGTAGTATGTGTGGACATGCATGTTCCACATAATCCCTTTCAAAATTTTTTTCCTCTGTAAAAACTAATTGGAAATTCTTGTTTAGTGCTTCACAAATATCCTTCTCTTGTGTATAGGTGATTCCCTCGTCCGTAATGGATTGTATTATATCTTTTACTTTGGTTTTGCTTCTGATGTAGCTGTAAAATAGCTTCGGTTGATCACTACTTTTATTTATGATATCCTCCTCAAACTGTTTTTGGGCTTCCCTCCTTATTCTTGTATAATCGTTTCTTGCCTGTTTGTAATTATTATACGCCCTTTCACTATTGTGTCTTCTGTATCTATTCCACAACAAATATCATTTTTCTTTTGATATTTTACATTCAGTATTGAACCATTTCTTTCTTTTCTTTTCTGCTTCTTTGTGCTGTGGGATGTACTTCTGGACTCCTATTTCATAAAGTTCACAAAATTTTTCATATATAGCATTTAAATCTTGTCCTCTAAGCTCATTTTCCCAATCAACTTCTAAGAAATACTCCTTTAGGTCTTGATAGTTTCCCTTTTTATAGTTTAGGCTCTTTTTGTAACTTTCATTGCTGTTAACTATGTCATATGCTATCCTGAAGTTGTAATTTAGTACTGCATGATCGCTTTTGCCGAGTGGAGGGTGATATATTAATCTGTCAATATCATTTTCTTGCCTAGTAAATATTAGATCTAGCACTGAAGGTACATCGAGTCCTCTTTTTCTGGTGGTTTCTCACATGTTGCGTTAGGAAAAACTCTTGCACGAGATCCAGGAGCTTTTGGTCCCAACACCTTTCTTGGCTTATTATATCTAGAGTATTCCAATTTATATTTGTATTAAAATCTCCAGTTAGTATAATTCTTTTCGATTTCTCTTCCATTTTATGTAGTAATGATCTTAAACTCTGAATTGTACTCTCTGCCAGGTCCTCATATTCGTCTCTTTCCCATGTGTTTGATCTGGGTGGCATGTACAAATTGGCTACAATTACTTTCCCTTCAGATGTGTTGATCTCTACTGCAATCAGTTCTACTTATGATGATATATCTAGTTCTATTTCTTTGACTTTTAGATTTTTTCTTAGTTTATATTATAATTCCTCCTCTTTTTTTTTAAATTTCTGTCTCTTCTCCATATATTATATTCCTCTAAGTTTAGTATGTCATTTGATATCCCTGGTATTAATTTTGTTTCAGTTAGGCATATTATATGTGGTTCATTTTCTCTGACATAATCATTCATCTCTAATAATTTAGATACAATTCCATCCACATTTGAGTACATCAACTTAATCATCTTGTTTATATACTTGTCATGACATGGTTCTACTACCTTCCTCCTTTTTATTCCCTCCTGTTTGTGTACCACTTTCGTACCTACAATCCTATTACTTAAAAAAGAAAAAAATGTGTTCTTCTCCTCCTCTGATCTTCCCTCATTTTTTGTTTTTGCTTCCTCCCTCTTCTCTTTCAGTAATTCCAGTTCCTCTTGTGTTAGACATCTTTTTATCCATACATTTTTGAACTCCTTTTGTGTGTGTGTGTGTGTGTGTGTGTGTGTGTGTGTGTGTGTGTGTGTGTGTGTGTGTGTGTATTTACTTGTTTGTAGTATACAGGAAGGAGCTACGTTTGTGTTGTCCTGTGTCGTTTTAAACACTTCTTCGTCTAAGTCCTTTCAAATCCTGTACTTATGCTTCTGTTCGGGAAACAACCTTTTAAGATCATTAAGACATCTGCTTTTCCTCAACTTAAGTCATAACCTCTTGTTCCTCCACCATCCAGTGGCGGATATGGGGGGGGAGGGGGGGCAGTCGGCCATGGCTGAGATCTAAATACGTATACAAAACATTTTTCCATATGGCATAGGCCCCATGAATTGGTTGGTATAGAAACTATAAACATGCCTTATCAGTTGTTATAAAATGATGGTTGTAACTAACAGCCTGCATTTTTGAAGAGAAGAAGAGGGTTTTTATCTGTCCTACCACTGGACCGGTCTAATCCCCCACTGAATCTGGTGATGCAGAACCATGCTACTACTACATACAACTGTTTTTTTTTTTTTTGCCTTATATTGATACAGTATTACAGCAGCTAAATGAGCGCTTCAATTGCGAGCTTTCTTCATGGCAGAAACTGTGCTATCTGTTACCTTCCCTTTGTGTAAATAAAGCCTTCTCAGATGTACGTGAAGCAGCTGTAATATACAATAAGTTCCGTAAAGGTAACATAGAGGAGTTGGAAGCAGAATATTACAGGTGGCAAAACACATGGAAGGATCGGGAGGAGAAAGACTGACCTAAATCTGTTGTTGCATCTCTGAATGTCTGCCAAGAATTTGGCACTTATCCTAACACTGAAACACTGTTGCATATCTTTGCATCACTTCCGGTAACAACTGCTACAAGTGAACGGTCATTCAGCTGCTTAAAGTATCTCAGGTCATACCTGCCTCCACCAGGTGGCAGCAAAGACGGAGTGCATTTGCCTTACTTTTTGTACCTCAGGATATTGAGTTGAACTGTGATGAAGGAAGCAAGGAATTCAACCGTAAAAATAGGCTGCTGGATTTCAAATGATCAACTCACACACAACACCAGTAAGTTCTCTCTCTCTCTCTCTCTCTAAGCAGCAAAGGCAGTTATCCATATGGGGTTGAACTGTGAACTTTATTTCTCCCTTTCACCCTCTCT